>NW_028139986.1:0-38050 GCF_965202585.1 Thalia democratica | reverse complement strand
CTTACTAGCTTAAATTTTTATTGCATAAGATTTTGATATTTTAAAACAGATTTTTTTAAACTTTTTCATGTTTGTACAACTACTGATGTAGTCTAAGTAATTTATATATCTTTACAGCTCTTATAAAACACATAAAGTTCAAAACATAAAACTTTTCATTGTGTTATAGACTGGATTTAATTGAACCGCAGATTCGTTTCAACTATATTTTTTAAACTTTGACAAAGTAGTTAAGTTAGAGTTTTTTATTCATTTATGAATTATAAGGATTATAAAATGCATCTTTAAAAAATAAAATTTTTTAAAGGGTTATATTATAAATTATAATAAAATTAAAATACAGATCATTGTAAAACAAAAAACGTTTTAAATTGTAAGTCACAAGTTTAAAGTCTAAAGATGCTTAGTGTGGGGTTTAACAACAAAAACTAAGCAAAATTTAAAAAAAATCAAGATTTACTTTAATGAATGAGCTTCACACATGACTCATTAACCTGCATTAAATTGTTCCGAAGCTTTCTGAAAAAATTTTGTCTCTGATGGTAGGAAAATAAAAACGTAAAGAAGCTATAAAAGCTATAATAACTACTAATAAGTTATAATAACTATTCAAAAGTTATTTATTTAAGTGAAGAAAAAACATATATTTTGTTTGGTTTTAAGTATACTTATTAGCAACACTTGTTGTGTTGGCAGCATCAATAGAAGCATAGACAGCTATTAGGGTTATAATACATTTATTGTATTATAATTTATAATTACTTAAACGAAAATAAAATTATTGCATTTAACTAAAATTTTAATTATAAGAACTACTTTGTTGTTGTTTTTCTGAAATAGAACATCATGGCTGTTCTTTTATACTTATTTTATTTTTGACCTAATTTTATAGGAGAATGATAAAGATTCAGTAAATGAAGAACAACACCTAGCGGATAACGGAAATTACCATCAAAACGGTAAACATACTAATGGAAAAAATAAAGGTAATTAAAAAAAATTAAGTCAGTGTTGTTAAAGTATAAAACTGTTTAAACTGTTTAAAAAAAACTTATATTTTATTGTATATTTTAGTGTTTTAAACTATCAGAACGCCAATTTCCAAAAAAAAAGTTTGTAGTAGCCAGTATTTGTGCTTTTTTTTTTGGGTTTATTTTGTTTTTCTACTTTTAAACACGTTAAAAACTTTTATTATCAAATTAAAAACAAAATATTTTTGTTTGAAATTTATTGTAGAGGTCTTTTGACTAAAAAACATTGAATTAATATGAATGTAAAACAACACTTTTTCTCTTATTTAATCTAAAATAACAAAAAGACAGAAAAAAATCTAAAATAATCTTTGCTTTGATTATAATTTTGTTTTAAGTGACGTAGAGTTGAAATTTAATATTTTTCAAAACGGTTTTCTAATTTCCTGAAAAAATCATTCTAATGAATCAATATTTAAAGCAATTTCACTTGAGCTTAATTTTATTTTAAATATTTTTACCAGTTTTTATTTTACTATATAAATTTAAGAAATTTTTGTTTTAAAATACTTAAGTAGTATATCGAAATTCATAAAAAACATTTTTTCTAATATTAATTGTTTCATTCTAAAAAGTCATTAATATATAAATATTGGTTTTTAGTTGTACAATATTTTAAAAAAATACTTATTGTCTTTATCAAAAATTGTCCTGGACAAGACGTTAAAAAGTATCCAAGAGGTGTGCGACTCGATAACCGAAAGGTTCTTTGTGCACCAGGTCCTAGGACCAAACATTTTGAGCGTCTGTTTTGTCGTTTTATAAACTAATGAATAATTATAAGCTACTATATTTTTAATAGGTCAATAAAAAGCTTTTAAACATATTCGACCAGTTTTCTAACTTCTTTTAAACTGAAAATTATCACATCTTTAACTTTACACATCATGTATAGTGTTAATAAAAAAAAGTACCTAATACTATTATAGTTAGTTAGAAATAGCTGAAAGTAATATTCTTAAGTTATAAAGAAAATATTGTTAGTCGGAAAATATAATACAATTGAAAATGTTTTAAAGCACAAAGCTCTGTTTCACACAATTAAAGTACTAATGTAATAGATTTAAAAGATTTTCTAAAGTTATTTAACTATAATATTTGTGCTGTATTTAGTATTTTACTATATCTAATATTTTAAACTATCACAACCTTAAGTTTAATCATTAAAAAGAAAATGGCACAAAGTTTTAATAATAATTTTAATTTTATACTATTCAAAACTGAATTAACACAGAAAGTGTGAACAAAACAAATGCGATAAACGCACCAACCTACAACCAAATGAACAATCCTTACCAAAACAGCCCGCTTGCAATGGACGCTGCCACAGCGGTTATGGGGGTTAGAGGCGATAAGAGACCTGAAAGGCCGGCCTGTAAAACAAGCAATGGTAAAAGTGAAAACGGAAACAAGATAAAAGATTATGAGTTTCTGTCGAAGGAAAAAAGTAATGGAGGGAAGATTATCGCCCCTCCGAACTTTTGTTTGGAACCAAAGCAGTAAAATACTTTAGTAGAAACAAGTGCTTTAGGATCAAATATTTATTAAGTCAACAAAGATGAAGTAAAAGCACATTGTTTTCACTTGTAAACTTGAACATGTGTTTTTTTTCAAGTTTTGTGTACTTGATACGTAACTTTAAAAAAGTTTGTAAGTTTTAAAAAGTAGTATAATTGTTTATTTGTTATTTTGTTTGTCTTGTAAATGTGTTGAGTGTAAGAGGTATTCAAAATAAACTTATTTTTGTTTTATTTTTGTGTTAATCTTAACTATTTTAAGCAAATAAATTACTATCCTAAAAATGCGTAACTGTTCTATAATAAAATTCACGATTAAAATTATTGCTAGTATATTATACATTAATGTTCTTTAATCTATTTATATTTAAAAATTTTAATCTAATGATACAGAAGCATAAAAAGTACAAAGTTTTATTAAGCTCTCCTTTTTAAGTTTCTTTCTAAAAATTCTCAACCACGTTCTATCTAAACTAATTGTTTAAAAATAAAATATTATAATTAGTTCATACTTTGTTCAAGTAAAATCAAGATTAATACTTAAAAAAATAATTGTTAAACAAAAACATTTATTAAACTTCAATCTTTGATTATGAGAGGTTGGAAAAACTATATTAAATCATTAGGCTAAGTTTTTTGAAATATTGTTAAAAAGTTTTACAGTCTTTATTTTTTATGTAAGAAAAAAATCTCTAAAATTAAAAAATATTTTTTGGGTCACATAGTTAGAAAAAAAAATTGTAACCTAAAAAAACTGTAAAGAAATGTGTCTAGTTTAAATTTTTGGTAAAAATAAAACTAAACATGAACTATTTGTAAAATATTTTAAAACATTCAACAAAGTTCAACTAGACTTGGGTATGAACATTTTGAATATATAATAAAATTGAGCTGGTGTTAGTACAGGAACGACAGTCTTTTAGAAGTCACAGACCAACTATTCTATAAAAAATTGCTCGCCTTGTGTAGAAAACTCTTCCCCGGCCGAAACTCTGTAAAAATGTTGCAGTAAACAATAAAATGCTCTCAAAACCAGAAATGGGTTAAAATATATGATAATAATAAATCATAAATAACTAATTAACACATTTAGAATCTATCTGTATTTTTTAACTGCAATAGAGTTTATTACAATTTTTTAAAAGTCTGTTTTTAGTTAAAAGATACGTCACTGTTAGCATATTTTTGATTTGCGTACTAAATTTGGCCCAAAAGCCATATTTTACCGACCCATTAGTACTGATACTTTCATCAGTAATTTCATTATGGTTCTAACTTTAATTATCATAAAACAAAAGTTTAAACTAAGGAGGTTTACTTTTTGAATTAAAAAACATTTAACTCTAGTACTTTTCCAATTTATGATATATTTTTTTTTAAACAATATAATTTTTTTTCTTTTTTTAAGCCGTTTTTATAGTAGAGCGCAGAATTTTTTTTTGAATCATATAATGAAAGGTTTGTGTATCATACGTATAACAAATAGTTAAAATAATATTAACTTTTATTAGAGAAACATATAAGACATCTAAATTGCTCAATTTTCAACCCCATTTAAACTTCTTTGGTAGTTCTTATAAAAAAACCTTAATTAGTTTTATACTATGCTGTATGTCGGAATTTTGTTCCTAAACACCACAGATCTTCAATTTGAATTATATTAAGCAAACAACAATAAAATAAAGAATAGAAAGATTCCAGACTTTTTTTTAATGTTTGTTATATTTATTTTTATATTTATAAAATAAGGTTAATGTTCAAATTGAACACCTTCTACTGGGCCCACTTGAAGGGCTTTTAAATAATTTATTGAAATGACGATTTTAAAAATGCTGGAACTAAGAATATTTGTAATGTACAATGTTCAATTCTTACGTCATGTTGTTTTTGTTTTTTGTAAATTTTTGCATCTTTGATTACCAAAGTGCTTTTTATTTTAAGTTTGAACTGGCTGAAGATTAGAGACAATCATTTTTGTCTTTATGAAACATATGTTCCAGCATTTTTAAAATCGTCATTTCAATATATTATTTATATATATTTTTGTTTATACCTGATATCTTTTAAACAAAATTTGTAATCATTAAAAAAACAAGTTCTTAAAAAATTTCAAAGAACTTCTGTTTACATTTAGTACATGGTGGGAATTTTACAATTATTTAGTTCTTATTTTATCACAAGTAGTTTATATTTTTAAATCTCAATGGAATACTTTTTCCTTAGCTCTTAGGTAAAAACTAAGTTAAAGTACAGTTCTAAACTTTTTTGAAAAAACTATCTTAATTGGTATGGTTTTAGTGCTTTGATTTCTAATTCTTCGAACCGAAATATATTTAGATAAAAAAGTATATAACATGAATAATTAAAAAAGTCTAAACTACAATTTATACTAAAGTCTTACAATCTAAAGCAGTTTCACAAAACCTAAAGTACATAGAAGATAGCTATTTTGAATCACGAAAATTTTACAGTATACTGTAAACACTTTAAAAAACAGGTTTAGACTTTTTATATATGTTCAAAACGTTTTTAAATAGTATATTTCTTAGTAAAACTTAAGCTATATTTTTTTAGAATTCATCTTTTAGATGACAATTCTTTAGTTTCGTAAAGGCTGTACATAAATGCTTTTGTTTACTTCAGTCGTACGAGAATTTTTTACCATCTTGCTTTAATTTTTCGAAATCTTTAACTTATACTTTTTTCAACTTATTAAGTTAATACTTAGTATTCCATTATATCTAGTATATTAAAACATTTCAAAAGAAGTAATTTATTAGTTTCAGTCAGGGACTAAAAAAACTATTAAACATTTTGTTAAATATTTAATCTATAAACAACATTTGATTAAGCTATCATCTGAAATCTTTGACAAAATATTATAAATAAATTGTACTTTTAAGATTCCTTTTGAAAATAAAAGTAACATAAAATAAGTTTTATAAAGTTTACAAACATCAGCGTTCGAAATATTTTCTCAGTTAATGCTATTAGCGCTATAAAAATAGTTTTTGGTCGATATTTGTGAAGAAGAGGTTATTCTAAAGTTTTATAATTTTCAAAAATTTTTCCATAGAAATTAATCAAATTTGATATTTAGAAAAACTAAAACCTTTAAAAAAAGATAGAAAAAGTTTAATTTTGAATACGAGGTTAACTTATGACTTAGACTTCACAACATTTATAAGTTTAATTATAAAAAAGTACATGGAATTTTATATTTCATTCAACAATATGTAAGCTGAAATTTTTTACCCAGTACTTCAATACTAAACTTTTAAATATCAACGATAAAAACTATCAAACAACATTTAAGGTACTTATTAAAAAAAAAAAATATCTTATAAGTCCAATTATAGTTCGAAAAAAAAATTATCAATTTAAGTAACTAGTAAATTTTATCAAAGTCTTTAATCTCAACACATTTGTCAAATTTTATTTCAATTAAAAAACAAAAGTATTACAAACTTTGAAACTCTCTAACTTTTAAATGAAATCAAATGAAAAATACTCTTACTATTAAAAATAAAAGAACTTCACAGAAACTTTTAAAACAGTTTTTTTTTTTATAAATATACTCTCGCTAGGTATTTTGCAAGTTAAAGATTTTTAGTAAAATTAGTTTGTTTTTGTAACTAAAAGATTCAATAATCATTGCAATAAACAAACTGATTTTGTTTTTTAACGTAAAAGTTAATAATTTTACTTAACATGGTAAAAAAACGACGCTCAAAAATATGGCCAAATGACGTGGTGAACAAAAAGGCATTTCGGTCATCGAGATATACACCACAAGTTTATTGTTTATATACTTATTTACAATATTTTTTAATGTCTTAGAAATGTTTTTAGTTGCCATTTATATCTAAATATTGTAATAGTTTACTTGAAACACAATATAATCAAAATAGTATGATCTACTCTATTTTTAGTAATTTAATTGTTACTTGACGATTTTAGTTTTGTTGATTAGTAAATTTAAAACAAATTTTACCTCTACCAAATAGTAATTAAAGTTTTTAAATAAAAGTCAGAACAACACCAAATAATTAAATATTTAATACGACTCGATGACCGAGAGGTCTTTTCGTACATTTAGATCCTTAGACCAAACTTCCTTTGAGCATTTTAGCTTTTTTTGTTAAATAAACTTATCAAACCTCTAAGTAATTTGAATTTGAAGTTTACACACTAATAAGTAATTTGTATTTTTTAGAATTTGTTTTTATATAAGTTTTTTTAATATAACAACTTTAAAATCTATGGTTTTGTATTTAGTAGTAAACCTAAGTAGTTTTAGAACTTAACATAAAGTTTGTAAACTAACAAGTTGATATAGATATATTTTAATACTCTTTCAAAAATATATTTTGATTAGTATTTGATAACTTATAAAAATAAAAAGACAAACTTAGAGCAGAAATTAACTTTTAAATTTATTCTTTTAAGCTCTGTTTGATTATATGTATAACACTTTAATATTAAGGTCCTAAAGCAAAAAACGAGTGTAATTATTAGGATATAATAAAAAGATGATAAACATTGATAATACAAAAGTTCAACTTAAAAAAAGAAATAAATTATTTAAAGTTTAAAGTGTATAGAAAATTAAACCAAAACTTTATAATATTTTTTAACTGAAAATTAGTCAAATTTTTTGAACTGTCTAATAGTATTTTAAAGGATTGTTTTATAGATTAACAAGGCGTAAAAAATTAAAAAAAGATGACTTTCGAGCTTTTTAAAAGTTCTATAGCAAAGATTCTACATTTACCTTATTAACTTAAATTTAGTCTATTATAATCAATACCTAAACTTAATGTGTTACTTACTTGTTATGGTAATATTAACATGATGAAATAACTTTTTTTAAAGTCGTTTGCTTAGCAAAAAACATTAAAAAATTCAGACAAATTTAAGTTTCAAAAGCCATTAATTTTTTTTTTGTATTTACTTAAGTAAAATGTTTCTTGGAATTAAAGTTAGAATATATAAAATGCATTCATCGTGAGAGCACTCGTTTTTTGCTTAAAAAATTTATTGTTGAATAAACTCAAACAAATAATAAGTCAAGGACTATTCGCTTTAAATTTTAAATAAATTTTTCAAAAGTTTAATGCAATTAATAAGTTCTTCAACTATGGTTTAGATACTATAGTAACTTTAAATTTATTTCTATAGAAAATGAGCGAAATACTTATGTTTGCATAATAAGGAAAAACTATACTTATCCAAGCTTATAAACTCGACTTGTTATGTAACTTTGTTTTTCTTAGTTTGTTCTAATTAATTTTTATTATTGAGTTGAACAAAACGTTCTACTCAATAATAGTACTCTTCAAAGCAAATGTTATTATTAGCACACTTTGCTAGCAGCAATGGAAGAAACTCCTTTAACGCTGAGACTTAAAAAAATATACATAAGTATTGTAAAGCACACTTAACTTTGGTTATTATATAAACATAGTTTTCAGACCGAGAAAAAAAAAAACAAATCGCAGACATAATTCATCATCTGAGTAGTGCTTGAAGTGCGTTCAAAACGAGTGTTCAATTCATCGCAGTTTACAAGAATTCACTCGAGGGTCCCTGAAATATTTGCAGACAATAAACAATAAAATCTGAAATTTATGAAAATTACGCGCCGTAAAAAAAGGGAAATGTAGGATGACGCTCAAATGTTTTCGTTCCAATAGTTTAATAAGGAAGTTTTCGCAGTGGTTGTTTGCTCTTGTAGATGAAACAAAAACAGTTTACGTTGCTGTGCTAACAATGTTTAAAGCTTACGTTTTATTGCTGACTTGGACGACATCTATGATAAGTTTGATTGTGAGCAAAACTGTCAAAAACGACAAATGTTTGTTATTTTTATCATAAAAAATGTTTATTAAAAGTATAAAAGATGTACTTTACAGTCATTAAACTAATACTTTAAAATATTTTTAAAACTTTAATAAAATAATATTTCTTTAGACTTTAGTTGTGAAAACGGAGAAAAAATTAAATGGAGAAGTTTTGCGACCTTAAAGCAGATTGTAGTGATGGCAGTGATGAGATAGCAAGTAACAAATTAAAACGTGGTAAAATAATGTAAGTTGACCAAATCAGTTATAAGATATAAGTTTAAAATAGTAAAATGTTTTAGTTTCAAGCAAAAATAAAAACTTAAGAAAATTTATAAAAAAGTACTCTAAATTGCAACCACCATGATATGCAACGTAATAATAAGATAGTTTTTTTATAATTTGTTAGTTTTGTAGTACATGTATTATAGACTTGTTTTTTGATGCATGATGCGTATAATTTTATAAACTTTGATTATTTATTTATACAGTATTTTTTCATTTTGTCTACTTATATTTTTCTACAGTTTCATTTTAGACTTGTTTGTTTTTTTTATACCTAGTAGAATAAAAATAAAAGTATTTAGTAAAATTGTGTAAAATGTATTAGCAAATTTTTAATCATTAGGCAACAAATTAGTTAAACTTTTTTTTTTAAGGTGTTCTTCAGTTTTTACAAACGCATCTTGCCAATTACAACGTGATTTTGTTTGTGATTCTCAAAAAAGGGTGTAAAAATATAACCCCCTGCGACATTGAAGAGTGCGTACAAGATTTTTACAAATGCCCTCAGAATAAGTCTATATGTTTAGAAAGGTTTTAATTTTAATTTTCTCAAAATAATCATTAAAACTCTTATTACAATCAGTTTACTTTAGAGTTTGAATTTGAAACGTGAAAAATTTATATAAAAAAAAACTTACAACAAAAGTTTAAGATTTTTTAACCTTTATTTATCTAGAAACAGTGAGTAATTAAAAAACAGTAAGTACTATGTCACTTTTTCAAAAAGATCTTCTTTATGCGATGGTAACTCGTGCAACGATTGTGACGACAAAGCAGAGTGGAAAAACGGTCCTGGGTTTAAATGCTACAGAAATGGGCGAAAGTGTAAACTTCCACAAAGTTTGCTGTTTGACCAAGTTCAAGATTGCGACGGCGCTGATGACTTTTGTTTTAAAAAGTTTACAATTTTTCATTGTTACCATTTAATTTGTAGTGACTTTTTTAGAAAAATAATGTACAGTGGTATTTCACTATTATAAAATTTTTTTTTTGATTACTTACGACAACTAATTTAAATTAAGATTGTAAACTGTTGACTACTTTCAAACATTGTACTATACAATTGTAGTTTAACCATACATAATTTCTTTAATCAGCAACCGTTTGGATACATCAAAATGTTTTATGTGCTTGGACAACTCAATGATAGTACCATCAAGTAAAGTTTGCGACGGAGAAGTAGATTGTACTGACCTATCAGATGAGTGCATGTGTATTGGAAGCTCACCGCAAATTTGCAAACATGTCAAAACTTTTGCAGACGAAATAGTTGCACTGTTTGTATAAACAAAATGCTTTAAGTTTTATTTTTGTTCAAACTTTATGTTGTTAAAAATAAACTAATTTTGAAGTATCATTAAAAGTTTTAGTTTAAAAGTTTGAAGTAGACAAAATCAAGTAAGTCAAAATTTAGAAAGTTTAGTAGTTAAAATTGATTAAAAAAAAATTTTGTTGAAAACTTTTAACCCACTAACGCGTATTTATAAAATAATCGAATTTTAATCTGTTTGTTTATACGATCGACCGCACTGTTTTTATAAAGTTTTATCGTTATCCGTATTCTTTTACTACAGTTATAAAAAAAGGGGCAAGTTCAATAAGGATTTAAAGTAAATTTAACTTTACTACTTATATTTTTATTATCGTAAGTATAAAAAAGTATCATATCGAAAGATGAAATTTACAAACTTTCAACAAACTATGTTCTTGTAATTGGATGCTCATGAACTAATTTAATCATAATATTTTTTTTTACTGTTCTGTTTATTTTCCAGAGGTAACCAGTGTAAAGTTGGTAGTTTAGACTGCAATGACGGAGTATGCATTGAATTGAATAAAGTTTGTGATGGCAAAAGAGATTGTAATAACGCTTTGACGAAAGGTAGTTTTTTTTTTCAAATTACAGATATACATAAGTAGATAATTATTTTGATAACTTTTATTTTTATCTTTGAGAAGTTTTTCTTTAGACATGTACTACTTTTCAGTTTGAGTTTTGCAGAGACAGGGCACTACTGTGCTCTGAAGGCACAATAAATGAAAAAGGACAACCTTGCAGGTTTTGGTTATTGCTAACGAAATACTTTATCTGTAACTGTGACAGTAACTTAAAAATTCTTTTTATATTTTATTAAAAATTTTTAAATATGTAACTGTCTAAATTTGACTACTACATGTAACATGTTAGAAAAATATATTAAAAACATATTTATTTGATTAAAGATGGGTCAAAGTCCAAATTGATAATGGACTAATATCTAGTAACTCAAATATTACTTAAACTTATAAATTTTAGTTATAAAAGTTAAGAAAGATAAATTCGTTTTATAATGATAATTGTACTTTTTACAAACTCTACAGCTAATATGCACTTTTTGTCATAAAAATTTTTTTTTAAACTATTTTGTTTAAAATAAATACAAATTTACAACAGCAAAACTATAACTTTAACTTTAAAAACGTCTAAGCTTCAAAAAAATATTTTATAATAGTTTAATTAGTAAAAATATAAATAAAAAAAAGAGTTTTAAGTGTTATGCTTATGATCTTATTGATGTACAACTTAAACTAATAGTGATTTTTCTAATTTTAATTGTTAGAACTACCAGTGAAAACACTATTAATTGAAAAAACTCTTGTCGTATTTCGTAAATTCTTAATTTTAATTGATTAGTTTAGCTCTTAAATAGTTATAAAAAGTTATATCAAAGTGTAAACTTACTTTAGTTAAAAATATTTTCTCTTAAAAGTTTAGAAGGCTTATCAAAATATTTCTTTTTTTAAATCCTTAAAGACACACTCTTTTTAATAGCTGGTAAATCTTACTTCAAACAGATTACGGTAGTTATTCCAGCTAAATTCAAATGACATCCTTTGTTTAAAAAAATGTTTCAATGAATATTTATACTACTGTAGTTAGAAAAAAAGTATATGCCCTGTCTATCATAACCTCAAAAGAATTTAAAATCTAGTTACAGTAAAAACTATAAACTAACTCTGTAAAAACTTACAGATGTTATACTCAGTGTTCAACAAACACCGGGTACCTGTGCGATGGAGTGGGGGATTGCCCTCCCGTGGTGGGAAACGAGTGGTACGACAAACCGGGGTTCCCCCAAGATGAATGTCAGGCCGCTTGCGACTTCGGAATACCACCGTACAACTTCAATTGCACCCATCCCCTGTCGACGTCGGACTTCGATTTTCCTTATGAAAACTTCATGGACTGCCATGAAGATGTAAGTTTTAAAATATATTTTATAAAGATTTACTGGTTAATATTTGAAAACTTTTATAATTTGAAATTATAACAGTGCGCCATTAATTACTAATCTTTCAAATTTTTTCTAATAAATTGTGTTTTTTTACCTCTAATGCATTTTATTTTCCTGTAAAAATATAATGGACCAGTTCATTTCATTATACAATTTAAAATGTTCAAATAAAAAGATGTTTACCTTGAGAACAATTTTTTCATTTTTATGTAAAACCAGTTTTCTTTAGTTGCAACCTCCAATGACGGGAGTCTTCTACTTCACTCTTGAATCGATGAAATGGTGCGATGGCGTGAAAGACTGTCCGCCATACGGTGCTGATGAGGCACGCGAAAGATGTCCCGACAGGTTTTACTGTGACGTGTCGAAGAACGTCATTAGCATTGAACTGAGCAGGAAGTGTGACGGAATTGTTGACTGTATGGACGGTAGTGATGAAGATATAAAGAGCTGCAACAAGACGAGACATTTTTGCCCCGTGCTTGGAAGTACAAAGGTGAATAACTACTGTTTCTAAAACTAATTAGTATATACACAATAAGTATAAATTTAAATGTTTTATTAAAAGATAGCTTTAAGTATGTATTAATAAGCCAACCTTTTTATTGTAATAACTTATTAAATGTAAAACTTATCAAATGAACTTCAACTAATTTGCTCAAAAAACGATTAAGTATTAGAAACCTAAAAGTACACAATTTAACCTTTTTTGAGCAGAACACTGATAAGATTATTTTATGAAGAAAATAAAAAATAAATAAAAACAGTAAAATATATTTCATAAAAGCCTTTTTGAAAAACTAACTGCATATGAAGAATTAAGTTAGTGATAAGAACGCTTTTTAAAGGTATCCGTCGAAAAAAATCTTGTCTGTGACTTTGTTGTAAACTGTGACGATAGTAGTGACGAAATAAATTGCCATGACGATGGAAGGTTTTACTGTGAATCAGGCACACCATTGTTCATTGAAAATAGCAAAGTAAGCTGGTATACATGTAAACATTTTAGTTATGAATTTAGTTAAGTAGTAAGCGCAAAACATTTTCAAGGCCTTACTTTAAAACGTTGATTTTATTGTTTATTTTTATCGTTTTATTTGTTTATTCTTTGCTTTTTTTAAATCTGTAAAACATTGAATGTCAGAAGTTTGATGGGTCAATGGACTGTTCAGATTGGAGTGATGAGTGCCCAATAAAAAGTAAACCACAAATTGGTGGACTGATATCAAGCAGGTATAAATTAATTTTAATTTTTACGAGTTTAGAGTATTTTTTTTACTAACTTAACACCAACAGATACGAACTTGTGGCCACGCCAGCTCTTCGTGTTGTTGTTTGGTTGATGGGAATACTGGCTGTTTCTGGAAACTTGGTAAGTTTTTTTTAGTCAAAATTTTGTATAAATAAACGCACAACGTAATAGTTTTACACTAAGTTTTGTAAAACAATGTAGTGTTTAGATTAGAAGAATTCCGTATTTTTTCTGACTTTTGTACCAAAAATGATTTTGCAATAACTTTATTTAATATTTAAACACTAAAGATAAAACATAAAAACTCTTTCAACTAGTTTTAGCATGGAAGTTAAATATTCACCTACTTGTTTTAAAAACCATGGAAAACTAACTAAACAGATAGTAATAAGAGATCTCGTACGAGACTTGAGAGTTATTCCGTCCACCTCAAAATCTTCCAGCAGTTTGTCGAAGAAAATTTTCAAGTACAACTCGCTTTTGGTTCTAAATTTAGCTCTTGCAGATCTCATAATGGGGATATATCTTTTGATTCTTGGGTTGAATGTTGCACTTCATAGCGGTAATTATTGCTCCAAAAAGGTTAGCGCATTTAAACAAGTTTTAACAAAGTTAAGAATAAAACTTACATTAAAGTAAAAAAATAGTATTTTCAAAAAACTCTTTTTGAACTTATGTTTTACGAATAATTAAAAAAGCGTTTTCTTCAAAACTTTATTCGTATCTATATTCTTATACATACTATTTGTAAAACTCAGGTCGAATGGTTGAGTGGAGATATGTGCAAATACATGGGCATTATGGTCGTTGTGTCATCTGAAACATCAGTTTTTACAATGGTGCTGCTTACATCTATAAGGCTTATAGCTGTTATGAATGTTAGCTTTGTGTTTTTTTTTTGTTGTAAATTGCAGGTCTAAAAATCATTTGAAATTTTTTAACATTTCTTTTAGCAACTTTCATTCCCTTTATTTATTAGTTGTTAAAAACAAAAATGTCTTCATAAAGAATTTATAGAAATTATAAAAATTTCATTTACTGTTGCAATAAAACTGTAGTTTTTATCTGTACTTTGTGTTTGTATTTGTATTATTCAAATTTGTATAAATTTTACTAAAAATCACTAACTTAATCAACTCATTCAATCTTTGTAACATTATAATTTTTTAGCCTTTCAAACAATCAAAGCTGCCCGGAAACATTTCTTTGATGTTTTTGGTTTCGATGACGTGGACATTGGCAACTATCATAGCTGTCGTACCGGAACTAAGACAGCTTGACTACGTGTTTAGAGAAGACGCGGTTTTGAAAAATAACCCTTTCTTAATTGAAACTCCGACTCATTTTAGCAAAATAAAACTTTTTGTCTTGAAGTTTTTGACGTTTGGTGTACGAAATAAAACGATAAACATTTTAAACAATGTTCACAATTCCCGTTCGTTTGATCAACTGAAAAATGTTATGTCGAAAGTTTCTAATAGGACCGAGCTGTGGACGGCAAATAAAAGTTTTGGGTAAGCTAAGGATATTGTATAAAAGTAAAAATAAGTTCCAAAACGTAATGTGCAAAATTAAAAAAAAAAGAGTTAAATTATTCAAACAAAGTTAAAAACACGAAAAAAAACAATTGTGACTGAATGTTACTTATTTTGTGAACTTTAATTTAAGAGAAGTAAGTTACTTTTATATAATATTAAACGAATAACTTAATTTTACTATCATAAAAGCTTTCTTAAAGTTAGTGTTTATAACGACTGAAAACAGTTTAAAACTACTAAAATAAAACATGAAACTTTTTTTTATATGTTGTTCTTTGATAAAATCAGAAGGGTTTTAGAAAAATATATAAACAATCAATGTTCAAATCATGAAATAATTTACTGTACAATTCATGCTTTAAAAAAAAATTAATACTGGAAGCTGTGTTTGTGCGTTTAATAACACTTAAACTCATATAATATATGCAGTTAAAAGTATACGCTATTAAAAAAAATGTAACTAAAGCGATGTAATAACTCTAAACTATAAATAGGCTTAGTTCATAAATAAACAATTTTAAATGAAAATGTTTTCTCGCAGCTATTACAGTTACAACAGTGTTTGCATACCTAACTTGTTTGTGACATCACAAAGGCATTCTTGGTGGTACTCGTTGGCAGTCAGTGTAATGAACTTCGCTTCATTTATATTCGTTGCTGTCTCATACATTTTCATATACTACAAGTCCACGAGTAATGAAAAACTAAACATCTCAAGACAATACAAAAAAGTGCAAGGTATTTAAAAGTTATGTATTTTTTTGACTATATTATGTTTGTCAGGTAGATAGAAAAAGAGAATCATTTTGTACGAAATATACTTATAAATAAAAACTTTTTTTTCATTTTACTTTTATGTAATGATTTTCTAAGTCGAAAAACAGTATTTAACTGTGCTTGCTTTTTCAGTTTTACAGCGACGTATTTTACGATTAATTGTGACCGATTTCATGTGTTGGATTCCAGTCTGTCTTATGACTTTTCTCAATTTAGCAGGAGTTCTTATTCCACCTGTCTGCTTTTCGATATCTGCCATTGTACTGCTACCAATAAATTCTGCTCTAAATCCGTTTCTTTATTCAAGGTATACAAGTAGTTCGTAAAACTTCAACGTTTTCACAGAAATAAATCCAAATCTGATTTTGAATAAAAAAGCTTTTATTTCAACATTTTTTTTTGATTTAGATCTTTTGAAAAAACTTTCAAGAAGCTGTTTGTCAAAAAGATTAAGCGGAGAAATTCGTCATCTTCTTCAACAAGGACAAATGTTGAAGTTTTTTTTACTACTGCATCTGTCAAGCTTGGGTTCAAGAAAAGTAGAAATTAATAAAAAAAATTTAATAACTTTCAATAATTTTGTTTTTTGCGTATGAGTTTTTTTACATTGTTCTTCGATGTCAGTCTTAAATATATCATATAGATCAAAAAATTAAACAAAGAATTTTATTTAAAATTTTAAAGCAGAACTAAGTTGTTTTAAAGTTTTCAAATTTTATGTTTAAAGTTTGTTTGTGTAAAGTAAATGTAACAGTAGGGTTACATAATCTTAATATTATGGTTAGAGAATGCTGCAAAATTATCAATAAGATCAATAAGTATAATGCAGTATTGAACAAACAACAAAACTAAAATTAAAAATGATTTGAAACAGTTAAACATATAGTTTTTTTTTTAATGTACATAAGTTGAAATAAAGTTTAGATTTAATCTGTAGTTAAAAATTTGTGTATTAGTTTGTAATTAAGAGGTTAAATGCACTCATAGCATAATGACTCGTATATATTTTCTATAAGACTTTTATAAAACACTGTACTAACTAGGATTATTTTTTAAAAGTACATTACTTTATTTTTTTTATTTAATTTTAGCTACAGTTTGGATATGCACATCAAAAAATAAGTTAGTACTTTAACAAGTTAGAAATAAAAACTAAAGTAGGGTTTTATTCCCTATGAATTTAATTTATTTAAACCAAACTTACAGTATACTATTTCGGATATAAGTATATTTTGTAAAACATGAAGTTATTTAAAAACACTTTTTTAATTTATACTATTTGGAATAGCTTTAAAAATAAAATCTTTGATTAAGGTATGTGCTCAACTTTTAATCAGTTAAGTTTTTTTTCTTAAAGCTGTTTCGTAACTTATTTATCGGACTAAACAAAAGTTCATGTTTTGATTTTGAAGAAAGGAAAAATTTCAATTTTTTACTTTTGGTTATATTTTAGTATTAATTTTTAGAAACAAGTCACTAAAATATAAAAATTAAATCATTTTACTTTGAATTTTGGTATTCAAAATTGTAATTAACTTTTTCTGTACATTTATAAAGCAAAAATTAAAGTAAGATTAAATAACATTGCTTATAAACAAACTTAAAATTTTTGAACTAGCAGTTAAGAAACTGTTCACATATTTACTAATAACAGCAGTAAATTAAAATCTACTTAGTAGTTAAATCTTCTAAGTTCTAATAGAAAATACAAAAAATTGAAAAGTTTTACTGCTTTTTGTTACTGATAAACTGAGCGAAAAAATAACGTACAAAAACACAACACGATTGTAAGTAAAATGAGTTTTTTAAAAATTATAAGAAAAAACGTTTTGTTATGTTTTATAGGAAAGAAAGTAATTTGACTACTAGTTTTTACATAGTGACATTCCTATAACATACATAAAACTAAAGTTTTGAGATTAATAATGAAATTTAAAAAACAACTTTGTACATTTTTTAGCACAACAATCACAGCTTACAAAGGTATTAACTTTTTGTTTAACTTTGAAAAATATTACAAACTTAAATAAAATTCTGGTTTCAACAAAATAAGTTACTAAAATTGTATTCTTATTCTCAGTTTTAAATTTATCAACTTAATTTGTAACTTCAATGTATAAAAATACAAGAAAAGCGTAAGAAATAGTTTTTTTATTTGTGTGAGATGCACTGTAAGTTATAAGCACTGCTTTATGAATCTACATAAACACGTATAATCAAAAAGCAAAAATGTCAAGTCACAAAACAATGTAAATATGTTTGAGAAAAAAATATTTCAGTTCAGTTACTGCTGTTATAAAATTTGTTGAAATTAAGCTTTTAATTTCATATAAAGTTTGAATATGAAATACTTTAATAAATAAATATTTATGTCAATATCTCAAAAATATATAAAATTACACTATACGATTTTTTTTTTTTTTCTTTTAAAAAAATATTTAAAAATAAATATCTGGTTACGCAATTGTTAATTCGAAAAAAGTATGTATTTGCTAAACTGAATTAAATTTTATTTACAAAATATAGAGGTCGTTGATAAAAACCTGTTTAAACATTTTTTTTGTAATTTAAAGGACATAAAGTCTTTTTATAATTTTTTTGTTGAAATTTATGAAATCAATTTTTTTTATTTTTCTCAAAAATTTAAATCAATTAAAAGTTTATAGTTAATATCAAAAAAATTTTGGTTTTAAAATAAATTATAAGAGTATGTTGAAAAGTTTCACTCACCGTTTACACTTAGTATACAAACGTGTATTTTAAGATATGTTAACTTTTATTTGTAGTTAAAATGGCTAGTTATTATAAAAATGTCTGGTTCATTAAAAATGTAGGTATTGTTTCAAAAAACCTTTTTAAGAGTTTCAAATAAACAAATGTATTGAACTACGTAAATATTTAAAAAATTTGCGCTAAAGTTTTTAACAAAGTGTTTCTTTTTTCGAACTTATAAAAAGTGCTTACAAACAATTCTAGCGCGTGCAATATACAAAGATATATATACAAACTATAAAACCATGATTAAAAAAAATAAATGTTGATGATAAATAAGTAAAAAGATTAGAAACTGAATTGTTAATATGAAAAAGTTATATAGTCATTTATACGTTTAGTTTGCCTAGATAAACTTTTTTTGTCTACTTTCTAAATTGAAATATTTTTTATTTTAAAAATAAAGTTTACATTAATAATGATTGAGACTTTGTACTCTATACGGATATAAAACATTACCTGTTCAAAAAAAGAATTATACAGTTTTCGTTTCTACCAAAGTAGAAATAGTCTTTTAGCTTAGTAGAATAAACATATATTATAAAATTTTTGTTTATTAATAAGATTATTTATAATAAGGATCATTTATTAAAGTTATTTTAGAATAAAATTTATTAAGTTTAATATTTATATTAAATTCATTCTATAAACTTATTTGTGTGTTATAAATAAATTTATTATTACGATACAATGGTACGAACCTGGTGTAGGACCTGATGTACAAAAGTTAATAGAACTGTCGTGGACAAAATGTTAAACTGTATCCAAGTGGTGTATGACTCTGTAACCGAAAGATTCCTCCGTACACCACGTCTTTGGACCAAATTTTTTTAGCGCTTTTTTTTTCGTTCCATAAACAGATATTACCTTAAGAAAATTATTTGATTTAATTTTTTATAAAATAATTTTTTTTTCTGTTTTAGATTAAATCTTAAACACATACTATCACTTGGCAATAACTAAGTTTATTAAAATACATGTGCTGTTTCAAACAAAATTTAAGAAGAAAAGTCAGATTAATTCAGTAAGTCAGAACAGCTAGTTTAAACACTGACATCGTACTCACTATTAAGTAGTTACATAAAACTAAAATTCAAAAAAAAAAAACATTAAAAAAAAATTTAAATTATGTATTAAACTGATAATGTGTTTGAAGAAAGTAAAGTTTTGATTTTTTCTATCAATTAAGTTATTGTTTTCAGGTTTAAAGAACTTAGATAAATAAATGTTATCTTAAATTAAAGTAAGCAGTTTAAAAGTTTTTAAGAAAATTAGCATAATTATAATACTCATAAAAAATGTAACTAGTTTTAAAGTTAAAAATCATAAGCTTTTAAAAATGTACCCTTAAAGTCATTTAAAGTTGTTTGATGAAAAAAACTTAATGCAATTGTTATTAACTTAAGTACTACACCAAAGTAAATATTTAGAAAGTTACAAAAACTTTGTATAATAGTCTAATTTGAAACATAGACAACATGCATAAAGTTTAACCACGTTTAGGCTTTTTTCGATTTTGACTGCTTGTATTAGAAAATACATAATTGAAATTTTTTGTTATAATTTTTATCTAAAAAAATGTCAAAAAATAGAGCTAATTTGGCTGATTTATATACATAAATAAATTAACTTTGAATGAGTAAGTTATTAAATTTAAATTATATTTAACTCAATAGTTTGAAAAATAATTTTCTGAATTAGTTTTTTAAATAATAAAAAACAGAATTTTCAAAGACTTAAAAGTAAACAGTCATTAAAAAACCAACGAGATCTAGTGAGCTAGTTTAAAGCAAAAATGGTTAAAGAGGAATTTTAAGATTGTAAAATGAAAATTAAATACTATTTTTTATTAAGTGTTTGGTTGGGAATATATAAATTAACTTTATAAAAAATATTTAAAAAGTTTAAATTTTTTCGTTTATCTATTTTTATCAACAGCTATAAAGCAGTATAATGAGCCACCTATTTCACCAGCACTAAAACTTGTGTTTTCGCAAAACTAAGTTTTTAATCATAGATTATTCAAAAAAACCCACCATCAAAATTTGCACACATTGATAGCGTAGCGACAACTATTTTATATTCATATCGCACAAAACAAGATAAACAGATGACTTTTACATTAAGCTGCTATACTTTGACTCCCATTATTGCTATACATAATTAACTGAAATAAAATCGACCTTTTAAGTTTTATTACTTTTTTATTAACAAGTTTACTTTAAAATTTTGTCTGTAAAAACTTTAAATGTTTTGACTAAAATAAATATTTTATTGTCAAAAAAATTGATAGAAATCATGAGTTAGGTCAAAAAATAGTAGTAAAAACAAAAAACAAAATAAAATATTTACAGCTAAATAATATTTTATTCTGAAATGTTTTATTTTTTATTAGAATGTTTACAAGTTCAATTATGCATTTATAAACGTTTCTTTGTTTTTTTTGTCAATCAAATGTAAAACGTCACTATTGTTGATAAGCAGCAAAACTAAAGCTTTTGTTATCAATTTTGTTTCCCATTTACGACTGGATGTAATCAAGGAACATTACTTCGATTTATGTTGTACAGCTTTGATTAAAAATAAGTGTGCTCACGGTTAGGTATTGTATAGGCAGAAACTTTGTCTTATTCATATTTTGAAGACTTTTTAGTTCTTATTAGTTGTTTAAAACTTAAGTTTTGTTTTTTAATAAAGTAATTGCTAATAAAGAAAGTTAAACCTTTGTTCGTTTAAGTACTTAATTGACTTCATAAATGTTTTTTACTCTAAAATTTGACTATAAAAATTCATTTGATAATAAACTTTTAGTTAAGCTTTTTACCCAAAGTAAAAGGAAAATACCAGCTGCAAAGATTAGTTTAATAAATAGCTTAATTTACCTGTATTTTTATAAAATTTAAAACTTTGAAAAGCTAAATTGGTTTTGAAGTATTTCTTGTATCAGACTTATGAAATATTAAACTAGAATCTAGTGTCAACATTTAAAATTGATAGTAGCAAAAGTTTTTTAGAGGTTTACAAGTAAGTTTATCTGTTAAAGCACTTAGTTTTAAACCTATATTTGTAAAATTTTGTTTTTAGGAGTACTGAACAACTAATTGCATATGACTATTATTAAAATTTTTAAAGGAGTTAATTATCTTCTAAATAAACATATAGTTAATTTAAAGACAATTTTCTGAAACAAAAACTCAAATTTTGTTGTTTTTACCACACATACGTAATTATACAGATAAAAACGATCTTAATTTTTAATCACGATAATTTTGTTTAAAGAAACTTAATGTTTATAAAAATAGTTTGCTTAACCGAAAAAGTTCCAGAGTCATGTTTATTTAAGCCTTTTCTTAAACTACTGAAGTCGTTGCAAAGATATATATGTGAAAACTATTTACAAGTTTGCTTGAATGTAAAGATTTAAACAAGAAAAAAAAATAAAAAGGTAGATAGTAAAAAAAAAACTGTCTGTCAGTTTTAATTTTTTGTAGTCAGATTCATAATTAAAATCGCTTCATAAGTTAATATATTTTACTAATTTACAAAGTATTCCTGTATTTAAAGTTTATTGAAAGTTAATATGGAGTCATGTGACTTGAAGTCCCAAACGGCCGTTAATTATAGCGCTTAGTTTTTTAAAACTCTTTTGAGACATGCCAAACGAGAGAACTCGCGAATATCCGAGTTTATTGTGAGATTTATATCGTTTTGATTAGTTGTATATGCTTCGAAATATTACTTCTTTATTGACTTGTATTGTTTTATCTAGCTAACACATAAAATACTATTGTGCTTGCGTTCTTTGGTTTAGAGATATTGTTTTAGTAATTACTGTTCTTCAACCTATGGTTGTGCTTTTTTATTTAAACGTAAAATTTTTTGTTTTAGTTATGTTTCAAGTGATTTTTAAAATAGTTGCAGTTTAGTTGGTGTTTTTCTAATGTATGTATGTAACCACCGACTAGAGTTTTGTTTTTTATTAAAGTTATAAGTTTTTTAATGTTTTGTGCTTAAGAGTTAGTTTTTTTTACTATTTAATTATTTTTATTTTTCAGGTAGTGTTTATATTGACTAACAAAAAACCTTTGTTTAGTTTATTTACGGCTTTTCGTTATAGTTATAAACAAATGTTCAGTTTATTTAAGTTGTTACTAGCTTGTTAGATTTATTTTTAGTTTAGAAAAAATTATAAGTTTGTTTATTTTTTGTATTAGATATTTTTCTGAATGGTCTAACTTTTGGAAAATAGTTAAGGTATTTGATATTTTAAGACTTTTTGCAATATATAAAGTGCATAGCTTATTTACAAGCAATAGCTTGTACTAAATAAGTTAAACTGAAAAATAAGTTTCAATATTAGGTATTAAATTTTACGAATGTCTAGATTGGATGATTGGAAATATACTAAGTTGTTCAAAGAAAATCTGACTATTTAATTTAGTTACAACAGTTTTTAATAAGAATAAAAACATATTTACCGTGTTTTTATACTTAAGTTGTGATGAAAACAATTTAGCGCAAAAACTAGACTAGAAATATTTATATTTTTGAATTTTACACGATAATTCTGTTTACTTTCTTGATTTATAATATTTAGCTTAACTAAAACTTTTTTGTTAAAACGTTGTAAATATATTTAAAAATATGCACACGTTTTTGTGCACTTTTAAACATTAAGATTATTTAAAGATCTATAAGTAAGTTAGTAAAAGGCATTTATTAAAAATTGTAGCGTGTAGTTGATTAGTTTCCAAAAAAATTTTATAGACAATTTTTTTACGGTAATTAACACAATATAATATAGTTTTATCTATTAAAGTTAGTTTTTTCTAACTTAACTTATTTTTAAGATTTTTTATTAAACACTGTTTAAGCTTTTAATAATAAAGTTAATAAAATTTTAGTTTATAAAAAACTTTGATTTTTTTTTTTTTTTAATTAGCTATTCTTAATGAAACAATTTAAAAAAACAAACTTTTAAACTTTGTCGTATCTATAATGAGTTCATCAATTTAAACAAATTTTAAACTTATTATGAGTTTTTGAGTTAAAATTTGTTAAATTTTATTTTACTTTTGTTGAACTGGTTATTAGCTTGTTTTGTTTGTTTGTTTTATATCGTTTAAAACAACTAGTCAAAAAACTAAAATCAAAATTTTTAAATGATACATGAAAGTATAAAAACGTTTTAGTTAAAAAAACGTTTTTATTAACTAGCTACTACTACTACTATTAGTGTAATTAAATTTTTCGTACCAAAAAATCCTAAAAAGCATTCGTTATTAATATTAAAGTTTTATTAACTTACAAACATTCTCAAGTAAAGTTTAGGTAAAACTTATAATAACGGCACAGTGCTAAAAGTTACTGCTATAACTTTTAAGTTAAATTATGATGCAAAAATGCAATACTTTTAGGCAAACTCTTTCCCATCGCTGCTAAATGTTAGCAAAATTCAATACTTCCTGTTAATAGAACAGTAGAGTGTGAGAAATTAACGTTTTTCAACGGTCCAAGTCTCATATTGAATTCAACACCTTAAAATCAAGCCACCTTTATTGCTACTGTGTAACACAATAGTTTCCATAGCTTTTTGTTTAAAATGGTTTAAAACATTTAAAAAAAAACTTTTGTTTTGTTTGTTAATTTATTAGCTATGCATTATAACTGTTAAAAATATTTCTGCATACAATGCTATGTGCTAAACTTACTTTTTTTTTTTTTTTTGACCATTTTAACTTTTAGTTTTACTTAAACATATAAAAGATAAACTTCAAGAAAGTAGTTAAACTTGTAATTTTTTAATTTTGTCTGTATAAAAACGAAAGATAAATAAACTAGCTTTACTTTACAACTGTTGAACACATTATTTATATTGCTTCCTTTTATTGTTCAGTTTACCATTTACTTTCGCTTAAATCATTATCAATTGTTTCTAGGTTTAGTTTAGAATTAAGAAACAATAACCAAAAAATGCTAGAAATACGTACATTTTTTGTACTGTACATTATGTTTTACGGTAAGTTCGTTTATTAAACACATAGCTTACTTGAATTCAAAGCAAACTTTAGTAAAAGCCTAAAATCTTTGTATATATACATATACTCATTGATTTTACGCTAGAGCTAGATAGATCAATTTATTTTAGATTAATTCAGCTAACGTTTGTGTTTTTTGCAGGAGTTCAAGATGTAAATAGCAAAAACTATTTTTGGTACAAACAACCTGAAAATCAAACTGCGTTTGTCGGTGAAGAAGTACGTATCATGTGCAAAACCGAAAATGCAAAAGTTTTATCACAGGTGTTTTTAGTTTAAAAAAAAGCAGTTCTTTAACTTTTTAATCTTATAGCTTAGTTAAATGATTTGTTTAAAAGTACTAGTCTGCAAAAATAGATAAAATATTTTCTCATAATTTCATAGCTACTCAACTTAATGTACAAAAAAAAACTACAGAAATACAAGATAGTTTGGTCGAAGGACGGTTATGTAGGAGACATTGAAACAAACAGCAGGGCTACGAACATAGCGGTAAACTGCAAGGATTCTGTATACAGCAAACCAGATCCGGGTAATTTAAAAACAAGCTGTTTTTTTTTTTAAACAATTATATTTTATTAGAAGTTCGTATTTGTGATTTTTTTAGAACACCTAAGTAATTAGTCATATATATATATATTACTTTCTTTTTTTTCGATAATTTCAGGATTTACCTGTATTTTATTCGAACAATTGAAACTGTCAGACGATGGAACTTACTCGTGTCAAATTCGTGAGCTCCAGAAACAAAGCATTAAAATCAGGATTGAAGTACTTGGTTAGTGTGTTTAGAATACTAGTAAACATGGAACTATTAAAACTACAACTTATTAAAAGTTTCTCATAGCCAAAGCTACATGATCTTCACATTCATTTGATGTTGGTTGAAAACGTTGTGTGTTTTGTTGGATGTTGGTTGAACGCTTTTTATAACATCAATTAATGTCGAATTTAAACATAAACAAATAAAAATTGCGTTATTATGTATTTGATTTGTTTTTGTAGCAAGTATGCAATTTCTATATTTTAATTTGTCAGTTAATTTTTTATAAGACGCGAAATCTCCAAAGTCTATGATTAAGATATAATGCAGTTGTTGTTTTTTATACTTTTTTACTAATTAACTTTTAGAAAAACTTTAGATACTCTTTAGCAGGTTTTTTGTGCATTTGCTCAGTTTTAGATCACTAACTGTGTAATTCAAAACTTTTTATCGAGTACATGCAAATGGTTTAGTAAACATATTCTAGGTTCTTTAAAGTCAGTCTTAGAAAAACTTGTATGACATAAAGATAAAAGTTTTTCGTAAGTAAGAAAAGTTGCACAATTTTTTATATGATAATATCTGATTAGTAAGGTCGAAGTACAGTTTTATTTGCAGGTTGATAAAAATATTTTATTATCTAGTTTTATACTTACTCCTACATAATCTACACTTAAACCAAATTGAAACTTTCAAATTAGATTATTACCTCCAAGTTACTATTTTTAGTTGTTCTTTATCAAAACAATGCGTGAAAGTTGATTTTTATTTACTGAATAACAGAGCATATTAAAGCTATCATTAGTTTAAAAAATGAAATATGGAGTTTTGCAAGCATAATTATTAGGTAAAAAAATTTTTGGATTTTTGCCACTTTCTTTGTGGCATATACTTTTGAAAATTTGTTTATGTTTTGTTTCAAATTAAATAAAGCTATCAACAGTTATGGCAAGTATTTTGTTGTATAATGTAAGCAAAAGTATATAGTATTAGAAACTAAAAGACTAAATTGAATGTTCATAAACACAACTATAGCAAAACAATGCGTAAAATTGATTATTGTTGTACTAAAAATAAGAACAACTTGAGATTAATAGAACAGTAAAACATTCTAAAAAAATTCAGGCTTTTTAGTTTTGAAAAAACTAACGAGTTTTAGTTGCATTGTTTTTCTAATAAATTTTTACCAAACTTTCTTAGGCATACTACACAAAGAAAAGTAAAAAATTAAAACAAAAATGTTTAATGAAAGTTTAATTTTTTCACAGTTTATCCGAAATCTATATACATAAAAGACTCTATAAATACCGGTAAGCTTCTTGTTGAAAAAAACGAAAGCTTCAATGTAACTTGCGTATCCGAACTGAGCAAGCCAGTAGTTCCCTACCTGAAGTGGTTTGTTGATGGAAAAGTGTTCACTGATCGTGCAAAAAACACCTACAATCAAAAAGGTTGTTCTGAAAAAACTTATAATCTAGCTTTTATTCTCTAAAGTGAATTTTTTTACCTACCAAAGACTGTATAGTATAACTTTTTTTGAACAAAAAACGATGGTTGTTTACGGTAAACTTAAAACTTTAGTAGTTAGTTAAATTTTTAAAACATCTAACAAATTTATTCATATCGTTGTATATAACTTCAATGATGTCAATAAACGCAACAAGTTTAAAAACTTAGCTAAGTTGTATCACTTTTGACAAAACACTATTTAAAAATCGTTTCAATGAATACATAATTTAATGCATTAAAAATATCTATGTAGAATTCAAAGGAGTTTTTTTAACTTTTTATTTATTTTATTTATCTAAATAAATCTGCTAAGATGTGAACGGTCTTCAGTCAACGACTTCAACATTGGAAATAAAAAGCAGTGAAATACATAGTGGTAGTACCATCAGGTGTGAAACAGAACCACCAAATAAAAGGTTTTCTACCAACAGCACACAAGTTTCAATTGAATACAAAAGTGAGTTTTTAAAGTGCTCAAACTGTACTTTTTTAAAGAGTTTGGGTATATTTTAAGTGTATAGTGGTGGTAGCCCTATATTATTCAGTTTAAAGTTAAATATTAAGCGTGGGAAGCTGAACTTTAAACTTAGTTCACACTATTTTAGAAATTTAGACCCAATACTTTTAATAAAAGCTTTATTAAGGACTCTAAGTATAAAAACTTAGTTTCTAATTTAATTAACCTTTTGCTTTAAAGAAAAACAAACAATTTAGCTTTGCAGCTCAAAATTTGATTTCTTAAGATTTCTTTTTTTATACACAATAGTTTGTTCTAAATATTTTACCTTAACTACAAACTTTATATTTTTAGCGACGTTAAAAAGTTTTTTTTTTGTTCAAAATAGTTCTTAATGAAGTAAATATTAAGCTAGATTTAATTAAAACCCAGATTATACGAACTTAGTTATCACTGTTAATATTAAAACAGTTTTTGTTTTATATACAAACTGTTAATATCCCTTATCTTTTTATTAAAGTTTTTTAGTCATATTTTTTTATTTTGTAACAGTTTTAAGATAAACATTTAAAAATTATTTAGGTGTTGCTTGTCTGTTTTCCACGAAACTTTTTTTTTTAACTTTTCTCAGCAATAGTTTTTACAATAAACTTTTGCAATTTGGATATCTTACTTATAAACATTATATTTTATTGAACGACAAAAAATACGCTCAAAAGGTTTGGTCCAAGGACCTGGTGTACAAAAAACCTTTCGGTTAACGAGTCATACATACACCAGAACAGTTTAACGTCATGCCCAAGACAAATACAAATACATTAAAAGTACAATTACACTAAAACAAAATACTTTTACATTTTATTACTACTTGTTTTATTAAGGTCCACCTTCAACTGTAAACGTAGAGAAAACAACTAACGAACATCTTATATCTGGTAAACAATCTTCATTTGTTTGTAAAGTTGTTGGAGGTAACCCTAAGCCAGAAGTCATATGGAGTATTGTAAGTCTCTATCATTTTATTTGAAAACTTGGTTTTTACTTTAAATCTTTTACAATATAAACACACATACTTGAACAGATTGTAAATACTTTTTTTTAATAAATTGTGTGTATATCAATTTTTAAGGACTGTATTTTAAAAACTTTGATTGTCGTAATGATAAACTTTTACTTGGTTAAGGCCCCTGTACTTTGTTAAATAAAAAATTATTGTTAATTAATTAATTGTTTAAATTGACAGAACGGTGAAAATGTTGTTGGAAAATTGGTAGAAAAGAACAACATGATTTTTAGTTACATAAACCGTACCATGGTTGAAAACGATAAGAGTGTAACTTGCACAGCTGTTAACAGTGCAAATAATGGACAAATTAGTCGAACTTTGAGCATTAATGTCCTTTGTGAGTCAATAGTTATTTAATGCACTTATGTGCAGAATTATTTATTTAACTGAAAGTAACTAATTCTTACAACTCTCTTTCAATTATAAATTAGTACATGTTTAAACTTTTTTTTTGATTAAACACAAGTTTTTGTTAAATTTATTGCTTATTGTTTTTAAAGTAGCTATTAAATATTACTAAAATAATAATAAAATTGTAGTTTTTTAGCTAACCTCATTAATTTTATAGGTTCCTGCTTAAATAAATTAAAATCAGCTTAAAAATTTAAAGCAGTACATTATTTTAGCACTATTAGAATTATAAATATGATGTATTAAAACTAAAAGTATAAATACAAAAAAAAATTCAATGTTTTTAGGAAATAGTTTTTTAACATGGTCTAAAAGGTATTCCTAAACAATGTTCAACCTTGTCAAACTTAGATGTAATTTAAAATGTTACTTCCTTTTATGATTTGTCGTTATTTTGTTTAAAATAAAACATGCACAGCTCAAAAAAAAAAGAAGAAAAGTTCAACATTGCTAAATAATGCTAAAACTTTCATACTGTTTTAAAAATTTACTTATTAAGATATTACAATTTTTAAAGTTTTATTGTGCGCATTTAATTTTGTTTTCTAAGTAAAACTTACTTTGCACTCTAGCTTTACTTATAGTATTGTTTATTGAACGACAAAAAATACGCTCAAACAGTTTGGTCTAACGACCTGGTGTACGAAAAAACCTTATTTATAATTTATTTTAGATGCACCAAAAACATACACTTTAGTTGTAAGTGAAAACTACTACAACCCAGTAAAGGAAAATGAGCCCTGGAAATTAGAATGTTCTACATCCTCAAGCAACCCTCTTTCGAAAATTACGTGGTAGCTACCATATATTTGTTGATTTTAAATATTAAAAATTATTAAAATAACTACTATCCAGTAAATTGTTGAAGTAGTTTTTGTTAACCGTTTTTTTTACACAAAATAGTTATTAATTCAAAAATAATTGAATTTTTTTATGCAATTTTCTTAATTAAAATATTTTTATCATTTACTATGTCGAAAAGTTTAGACGTACAAATTATTTGTTTAAGACTTTATTATCAAACAGTCTAGACTCTAAACAAAAAAAAATTTCAAAACTTTGTTTAATAGGTTCATAAAAAAGCAAGGGCTCTACAAATGTCATTCGTCTAAGCAAGCAGTTCATAAAAACTGAAAAAGACAGTAACGGCGGAAGAACGTCAAGCTTGTTCATAAGCAACATGCAGTCTGAATATGACCAAGCATATTTTGTATGCGAAATTAAAATCATAGAGCTCGGCTTTAAAAAAGAAGTGAGTTTTGCTGTAAAGCTTTTATTATTGGAGAAAAACTAAAATCACACATTTTAAGCTATATTTTAAACAGTTGTCACAAACCACATATATTTTATGTTAAGTCTTTAGAACAACATTTTTTTTGTTTTTATCTAAAATATCCTTTCATAACATTTTTTTGTATAAGAATTTTTGTTATAATACTCATTCTACTTCTGTATTGTTTTTTAACAGTTTACAATAAATTTTTGGCATTTATGGTACAATTTAATAATACTTTGTAGACTTATAAGTTTTTGTATAAGATTATAGTTTCTGTATTTTGAAAAAGTCGAGGTTTTGTCTTGTTATTTAATGTACTTCATTAACTAAAAATCAACAAAATAGTATATTTTTTAATATTATAACTCTAATAAACTGATTTGAACTCATTCTTGTTAATGATAAAATTTAATATTATTAAATGAAATTGATAATATTTAAATTATGATAAATATTTCAAGTAGTTGGTTTTATAGAAAATAGTCTTTTTTTATTTAGTTTTAAAACTAACATTAATGTACTAGTTGTTAAACAAGTGTTATGCATTGATATCTTGGATCAAATAAATTTTAAAACAGTATTATTAATCTTTATCTAGCACAGGGTTTCCCAAACTTTTTTGCTAATGGCCCCCTTTAGAGAGTTTGTAAAAATAATGCCCCCCTTCAACATATAGATTACTCATAAACTACGATAAAATACACATAAGACCTTTTTTTTTTTTTTTTTTTTTTTTGCTCTTCATCTGAAACTCAAGAATATCTAGTGTAAGTTTCTAAAGTGCCATAAAATACCCATAAGACCTTTTTTTTTTTTTTTTTTTTTTTTTGCTCTTTATCTGCAACTCAAGAATATCTAGTGTAAGTTTCAGTTATGTCCTCATGGCCCCCCCTCTTCCCCCTTTGCTGCTCATGGCCCCCTGAGTATCTGTCATGGCCCACTTTGGGAAACCCTGATCTAGCATATGTTGTTACAACATAGTCAAGATTTTGTTATTTCCTAGCATTTGAACAAAAAATAACTGTTTTATTAGTTTTTATATTCAGTTTATTAAACCAATATCTTAACTTATTAAATTGACGCGAGTTTTAAACAGTGTTGTTTTCGGTTAAGCAATTTTATTTCATTCTTAGCTGTTTATAACACTTACTATTTAACGTTTTTGTATTATTTATATTTTATTACTTGCAATAGTGTGTAAGTTGTTTACTTGATTTAATTTTCATCATAACTTAACACTTCTAATGTTCAACAGGTCTCAATAAAGAGTGATGTAAAATACAAACCAAAAGAAGTAGAAATTGTTGGTGTTTCAGAGTATAACATATTAACACCGACCTTTTCAAAAAACAAAAAGTTATTGTCAGTTTTATCTGGAAGTCAACTATATCTTATATGTATAGCTAAGGTATTTCTTTGTTGTATGTAAACTATGTCTGACTCTTATAATTTTTTTTTAAAGAAAGCAATACTTATCCTGAATAAAAAAAAAATTTAGAAAGAAAACTAGAGTACTTTACTTATTTTTTGTAGCTAAACACAAATGTATTACTCAGTAGAATGTACTGCAGTTTTAAGTTTTGCTAGATATTGAAAATTTCTAAACTTTAATTTAAAGTATATTTAAACTTACAAAGCTAAATATTCTATAAAAATCCTTATGTTTGATTCATCAAACAAAAATTTGTTTATTTTTTAAGGAAGGTATTGCTTTTATCTTTTTGTTGCATTTGTTTTTGCTAGTTACTACTTTATTTTTTTTTAATAGTTTTTTTAACGCAAATATAAACTTTTATACAGAACTAGCAACAACATTTTTCAAAGTAAAACAATATTTTTTTGTAAACATGTTAAAGAAATTAACGAAGCATCTATAGTTGGTTATAGCCGTAGATTTAAACATTTATAAAGTTGATTTTATTAAGGACATCTTTTCATAATGACTTATTTTGTTATAAAAGTTTTACTTTAAGAAAAACCTATGTTGCTAGGATGGAAACCCTAAGCCAACTTTTTTGTGGTCTGGAAAAAACAAAGATTCAAAGGAATTGACAAAAAATCAAATTCAAAATGAAACTAAATTATGTGCGGCTTGTCGTAACAATGCCGTACTATGCAGTGTCTTGAAGATTGAAAATATATCACAAGCCGATCACTTGAGTGGGTTTAACTGTTCTTTACTCTATGAAGAAAAAGTTGTTCTACATGCCAAAACATTTTTAAATGTTAGTTTGCTAAGTGTGTTTTGACAATATTAGTTTTAATTATTTTCTTCAGCCTTTAAAGATTTATTATGAATTTTAACATAAGGATAATTGAGCTAAATGCTTTTCTATACTAATCAAGCAAGACTCTTTTCACAAATACACGATTTTTTTAAAACTAACTTACGATCATATTTCTTACTTTTCAATAAAACATATTGTTTTATCACTCAAAACTTTTACTTTTTTAATTGTAAATAAGCTAATCTTACAGGTTTATTTTCCTCCCAACAATGTTGAAGTTGAGGCAGAAGCAGTTTTGTCAGCCGGGAAGCAATTCGACTTCACTTGCTCCACCACACAAGCACATCCCAAACCCAGTTTAACTTGGTGGGAAAAACTGAATGTTTTTATCAATAATTTAGCGATTATCAGAGAGTTTTATATAAATTTAACGTTTTTTTTTTGTTTATAAGGCGTAATATATAGTTATTTGTCTAAACTAAAAAAGATTGCTCGATTTACTGGAATGCAAAGAGGTTTTTTAAATAAATGTGTGGAAATTAAATATTTTATTCCCTAAAAGATGTTGAATTTTTCATTGACTTTGAGTTTTGTTAACGTTTTATTGATACTTGGTTTTAATCTTAATTCAGCTTTTTTTTTTTTTTGACTCATTACATTAATTTAATTCAATTTGCTTTTAAATTAGTAATGATTCTACTTTTTTATATATTTTTATGCATGAATATGAATAAGTTTTTAAACAACATTATACATAAGCAACAATGTTTACTATTTTATTACACTTGAAGAGGCGTAATTTCATTTCGCCACCAAAACCTGGTAGTAAACGAAACATTTAATTTACACATTCTTATTCAAAGCGTAATATAAAAGTATATTGATTATTTAATTGTCAAACTTTTGTAGGCTCATAGATGGTGAAGAGGTCAAAGGTGTCGGACGAATAGACGAACGAGCAAGTGTGGATGATCAACACAATACAGTGGCAAGCAGCACCAGCTTTTTGAGATATGTTCCAACAATCGAAAACAACGGGAAAAATATCACTTGCGTGTAAGTCTTAAACTTTTTGCATAAACATTTTGTTTTTTAAAGTTTAAACAATTGTTCCTTAATAAATTACGATAAATCTACTATTTAAGAGCAACTTCAACGTTTACGTACGAGGGAAAACAAATGAAGATTGAGAAGGAAGCAAATCAACCACTAAATGTTCAGTTCGCTCCCATTTTCAACAAGAAAATGTTCAGAACGCTGATAGTCAGTAACGCTGGAGAAGAAATAAAAATATATCCGATCGTTATTTCAAATCCTCCCGTGAGCGCGTACTCTTGGTATAGGTTTACTGGCTATTGGAAAAACCCTCTACCTTCTGATGCAAAATTTACACTGAATAATAAGAAAGATGAGCTGAAAGTTCTGGCCACAAGAGAAAAATCAATCAAACTTCAAGTAAAGGCAGAAAATGAGATGGGATGGAACTTTTGCAACATTACATTAGATATAATGTGTGAGTAAATTTTTATGAATATAAAGTGTAACGCTTAATTTAATACCATTGTTATATGTTGTTAAAATTTTATTTTTGGAATTTTTAAGCAAAATAACTTTAGCGAATTCAAAATGTTCGCTCAAAATACATTAGTCTTAAGTATTTTTTTTTTCACGTGTTTTTTAAAGTACCAATTTCTCAACTAAAAAACATATAACGCCTTCTACATATAATTGCGTGAGTCAAAGTTTAAAAGAAACACTATAATATTTTCTTAATTTTTGATAAAGTTTTTATCCTGAGTTGTTGTTCATCAGTTTTAAACAATTCAGACCCAGCCAAAATTGAAAATGAATTTCCCTCAAGTATTGAAATCGATGAAAGCAGCGAAGTAGTGTTGGAGTGTCACGTGACAGCAAATCCTATAGAGCATCTAAACATTAAGTGGAAGGTTTTCTATTATAATTTGATATATTTAGCAGAGACTTTCAATCCTCGACATTTAAAAATTTAATAGTTGACTAAAAGTACCAAGTATTAAAAATTTAACATTTTTTATACACTTCTGAAAAACAAAGTACCTAGTCCCTTTCTCGAAACTAATTTAGTACGTGTGACCGTTAAAATATACATACGTTTAAACAAAGGGACCTGGTGGTAAGGTATTAAAAAGCGTTTGGAACACGACAACTTGTACTCTAAAACTGAACCATGTACAAGGAGCAGACGAAGGTGTGTATAACTGCACTGCTTTCAACGGAATCGGACAAGAAGTCTACAAAGCATCAGAACTCCTTGTAAAAAGTAATTATGTTTTTATTATTTATTTAATTTCTATTACTTATACTAACTATAGACTATTCAGCAATAAATGTGTACTATAGCGAAAACTTAGTCTTCGTTAAAACGGTTCATTTAAGTTTTAAAAGTTGCAGTTTTCCCTAACCTTTCTAAATTTTTCTCATAGTTGACTTTTAAAAAATAATTCACTTTACGATTGTTAGGATTATATTATATTATAGACTATTATACTTTAAACTTGTTTTTGTAATTACTCTTTGTATGTGCCGTAAATACAACACGTTTTATAGGAAAAGCAAGGATCAACAAAATAAAAACTCCTTCAAAATATGCAATAAAGAAAAATAGCGCACTAAAAGTAGCAATTCCTTGTTTTGCATCGGGAAGACCTGATGTAGAATTTATTTGGAAAGACTACAATGGGAATAAAATTGATAAGACTAGAAATAACGGGTTTGTTAATTGCTAATAAATTTTAGTTTTTAAAATGACAACAGTTCAACATATATTTCTAGTAAAAGCTTATTTGTATTTATTTTTATTAGTTTTGTAGTTTTAAATTTACTAACTAACCTCTTTATGATATATGTTACCATATTAAACTCATAAATATATATCTTTTCAATGTAGGTATCAAATTACAACAAGCCCTGTTGAAGGAATTTCAAAAGAGAACAAAAGTGTTTTGAGTATTGACAGTTCACATAAAAATGAACTGCTCCGTATTATAAAAGGAAAAGATATCCAGTTCACCTGTTCGGCTTACAACAAATTTGGAGAAGACATTGCACTGATTGATATTGTTCGTGAATGTAAGTATTTTTTAAAACATTGTTTTTGTATGTATTGTTCTTTATCGTCATAGTTGATAAGATAGTTTGTAAGCATAGTTTTAAAAAGTATCTAAACACATATATCCACATTTTACTGAACAACAACTTTACAAATATGTTTATATGTACATTCAATGTCCTGATCTAAAGTGAAGTAAAACCTAAATAAAGTTTTATTTTTAGATAATTTAGAAACAATAGTACTAACAAAGTACATTTTAAATATAAATAGTCTGTAATTGGAATATTTTTCAATAAAATGATTAAGTAATTTAAGTAATTAAGTACAAAGATAAATTGTGTTTTTCAAAAAAAAAAGTATTTCTTTAAGTCATAGTTTTCTATATTTATCTGGTATTAATACTTTAGTTTTTAAACACTTACCTAGCACTCAGAGAGTAATAACACCTTATCCACTCGTTAGATACTTTGTAAATGACTTTTTTTTGCTATAACAACAAAAATTTTTTGCATTATGTATTGTTTTTTTTTTTAACTTGTTACCTCTCACACTTTTTTTACGTTTTGCAATTGATTATTTATTATTACATTAAATATTTAAAAGTAAAAGTAATTAATGAAACATACCCTATAAACTAATTAATACATTTTATTTAAATTCTCATAACATTTAAAACATAGTTTTTAATCATTTTCTCATTCGATTTTCAAAATTCTTTGTTTTATAGCATGACTAAAAGCATTTTTAAAGTTTTCAACTGATATATCATCAAATATAATTTAGTTTAAAAATGAAATGAACTGTAAAGAACTTAATCAAAACTTTAAAAGAATATTTTTTAATTTGTGAAAGAAATGGTTAAATTGTATTAAAGTACAATCATGTTATTTTTTTAAAAGGAAGGAAATTAAACAGAGTACGTCGTAGAAAAACTTTAAAATTACTAATAACAAGTTTATAGAGCTTAAAATAAACTAACAAAGCTATACTATTTACAAGTTGTTCTATTTGAAAACTTTCAATGTATAAAATAACTGCTAAATTTAATAACTAAGCAATGTTACTTGTCTCAAACAAGTGTCAGTAAACCCTAAGCAGGTGTGATTGCTTAAAACAGAGCGCGGTCAACTGTTAGTGTACCAAGGGATTTGATTAACGACGATTATAGCTTCTTCTTATTTATATATGAAGATAAAGTCCACAAGATGTATAACATTATCTAGCTGTAAAAAGAATTAATTTTTGTTCTATTTTATTCAAAACAAATATTTTTCTAACATAAATAAATAATTTGTAAGCTTAAAATAGTAATACAATATATAAACAAAAAAATATTTTAGCGTATTAACTAATAGTTTTCTTTTTAGCATCACCCGACTGCCCATATAACGTTCGAGTAGAAAACATGGCAGAAAGCTCGTTTGATGTAGTGTGGAAACTAGGATTTAATGGAGGTTATGAACAAAGTGTTTTTGTTAAGTGAGTTATTATAACCTTATTTTTTCTCTCGACTTTTAATACTTAACTAATTAAAACTTTGAAAAACTGTACCAATTTTTAGTTTTAAATAAGCTATTTAGACATAGAATCAATATTTTTAGAATATAAAATTTAAATAATATAAACTTTAAGAGTAAAATGAGGATCTGCGACAACAATTATATCTTTTTTATTCAGTGTTTCGCAAATATCGAATGACAATACAATATCCAATGACCCGATTAAAGTCAGATTACATGTCAGAAAATACACCATAAAAAATTTAAAGCCAGGAGCCGAATACAAAGTTGTGATTAATTCCACTAATCATCTAGGTCCTTGTAAAAATCCAACAATGCTTACAGTGAATACTAAAAGTGAGACGAAAATACTAAACTACATACTTTTAAACTTTTTTCTACTACCAATGTTTATAGTTAAATTGTCTGTCTTACTTTTTTTGCGTGTTATTTATTTACACTTATACGTCTTATTGTATCGACAAAGCTAAATTTTGTTTTACAGATGGACAGTCTAGTGATCCAACAGTTAAAGGTTAGCGTACTCTTAAAACTTTATATCATTATAAAGATTGTAGGACTACAATGTCTGTAAAAAAGTTAAATACTTACTCTGCAGCTAAAAACAAATTTACAAAAGTCTTACAAAATTCTTGTTTTAACTTTATTAAAGCTCTTAAAATTAACAAAAACGTTTGTGTTGTATACTACTTTTAATATTCAAATTACTTTTTTAATAGTATAAGATTTATAATTAAAACATTTTTCGAGAATTTTCTTATGAATCATAGAACTTACACCTAAAAAACAGTAAAAAAAGAAGATGTACTCTACGAAAAATCATTGTTAGAAATTATTCATTGTCAAAAAAACTAAGTAATAGTAGTAAATCATTTATAAAAACTTTTATTTACTTACATAGTTAAATACTTTGTTAAAGTCACGGAATTCGTTCATGTATTTTTGATAGTAATAATAAAGAAACTTTTTTTACAGATGCCACGAAAGTTTCTACTATAACCGTTGTTTATATTTCCCTGATCATATTTCTGTTGTTGACTATTCTTGTCTTTACTATTACTTGCTTCCGTAAAGTGAAAAACAAAAAGAAGCAAAACTCGAAATGTTAGTTTGCTATCTAAAATAAAAAATCAGTTTTGTGCATTTTATATTTTATCAAGATATTTAGTCTTTTAATACACTATAACTTTTTATGGATCCAAAAAAACTACAAAAATAGTAAAAAACAAACAGGAAGATTATAAAATAACTGTGTTTTACCACTAAACTTTTCATGAAATGTAATTGATCTTTTTTTGATTGTTGCTAAAAAAAGACATAAAAGTAAAGTTACGAGTTTTTTGTTTACTTTTTGTATGTTTTTACAGTGGAAAATATAAATACAACAACTTTTGACCAAAC
>NW_028139985.1:0-38105 GCF_965202585.1 Thalia democratica | reverse complement strand
TGCATAAACAAATCATAAACAAAGTCTATTATAGTTTTTTTTATTTATTTTACAGTAGGTGTAGAATTAAGTTATAAAATGATATAACCTTATACTTTGTAGTTTAAAAAAACCTACTTTTTTGAATTTGTGCATTTTGTTGGGGAGTTGACATTCTACTTTAGCTTAATTATTCTGCAAAATACTAAATTAAAATTAATTTGAAAAATTTTATTGTAATATATTATGTCGACTTTCTAACCTTAAGTCACTTTCAAATGATATATTTTAGTATTTTAAAATTGTTTTTAATGAAACTATGCTTTATTTACAAGGTTAACACTCTTTGATACAATAAAGCTAGTCTAGTGAATAATGCAATATTCTTATTTAGTAAGAGCACAGAATCATTTTAATATAAAGCAAACACACGATAATATTTAGAAATAAAAAAAGGTATTTTAAGAAAATAAAAGTCACAATTTTGTTAAAACAAATATAAAATAATAAATTTAATAATATAATAAAATAATAAATTTGAAATAAAATTTAATAAAACAAAAAAACTTAAATAGTGTTTTAGTAATGTTCTGTACTGGCTTTTTTTTTCGCAACATAGTAATCAGTAATAATTTGTTGATTCTCTAATGAGTCTTATTTTAACTCTGAAGTGAAGTATCTTTTTTAGTTAGTAAATTAAAACTTTCCTATTAGAAAAAAAAGTTCAAATTTATAACTAGTAAATTTCAATATATCATCAGGGACACAACTTCGAATGTACATGTTAAAAATATAGTTTATTATGACAATGAATTTCATTAATGTTATTATTTGTCAAATATGGCAACTATGGCAACTATGGCAAACATATTCCAATTAGAGCAAAATTTGGAAAAAACTTAAAATATGGTAAAACGTTTAAAATTTTATAAATATGGAGAATTGCGGCAAAGTTGGAAAACTTGAGAAAACATTGAAAGATATTGCAAATTCAACAAAAAATAGCAAAAGTGGGAAATATGGCAAATACAGTAATTTTTTGTCACATTATGGCAAACATAATAAAGTAAAGAGAACGTATTTCAATTGTAGCAAAAATTGGTAAAATTAAAAAAACATGGCAATTTTGATAAAATATGTCAAATATGGCAAGTTATGGTAGAGACCTATAACATCTTTTTATAACATATACAATTAAAGTTTTTATCTCTAATAAAATAATTAGAACCTATTAGGTACTTAAGTATATATTGTTATTTTAATAAAAAGCTATTTAATAAAAACTAGAAAATTCACATAGCTATACGATATTTATTAGCTGACAGATTTCGACAAAATCGATCGTGAAATATCAAATTTAATCATTAGGTAGATATAAAGCTCTTTTGTGTAAATTTTCATTCAAGTTTCTTAGATTTGTGCACACAATTCCCTATTACGACTTTTGAAGTTGTTTATTGTATGATATTTGTACTTTGTAAGTTCTGTATATTTTCTTTACAAATTATTTTTCAATATCTTAGAAAACAGTTGAAAGTTAAGTATAGTTAATTATTATTGCTAAAACTTTTCTTCACAAATGATTAAGCAAAACTAAATTTGCTTATATAAAAAGTTTAAGTCTAAATGTAACAATTATGTGTGTTTTTAATTTATTGAAACTAATCAAGGAAGAGCTGCTTATTTTGATGACATAATTTGTTGGTAAGGCTATTTACTTAGCAATTTAATCATGATATTATATTTAAAAGATAACATATTTAGATTGGAAAATTTTGTTAAACTAAACTTTTGCCGCAACAAATAATAAAATATTAGTTGTATGTACTAAACAGTAACAAACTAATTAACTGATAACTTTTTCGATAATAATTAATGTATAAATCAGTAATAAGTGTTTAAGTTTGTTTTTTTGAAGTGAAAAAATTCAAAAGAGTTTATAGAATGTGTCTATACTTTACACACTATAAATGTAATTGATTTTGTTTTTGCTTGTTTTTAAGGCTTTAGAAATATTAGCAATACGTTTAAATGATAGGAGCAACCTTTTTACAGTCATATTAAAAATTTAATTAAAGTAAGCTATTTTGTCTCTTAAGTAAATCCTGATGTCATTTTTATTACAAATGATCAACTCAGTTATTGTTTATTTAAGTTTGTGGTTTTACAAAAATAATTTCTTGATGCGTTTTTTGCTTGACCTGCTAAAAACTTTAAAACAGGAACGAAAATTGGCATTTAGCTTTAAAATTAGCTTTAATTTTTTTTTAATTAATATTTTTCTTTTAGTAGTTCATTAATTAGAACAGTACTATAATTTATACTGATTATAAGTATTCAATACTTTTTTTTAACGAGTGACAATTTATATGATAATTACAGCTACAAATACATTTTAAACATTAAGCAATATTAAAGCACAGATTTTTGTTGTTTTAGTTTAACATTTTTACCTTAATTTAAATTCAAACCATTTGAAAAATTAATACCAAATCCTAAGAACTAGTAAAACTGTAAATAAATTTCACTACGTTAGGTAATGTACTTTAAGTTATAAAATTAACGACTCAAACAGTCAAATGGTCATTTGTTTGTTTAATAAGTTGTAAAGTACTTTTTTCTTTAATAGGTCATTTGATTTTTATTCACTCATTTACAAAACTTTTTTATACAAATTTGCATTAAAGCTGCTTTAGCTGAAGTAAAGTAGAAAAACAAAAGTATTTTTATAATTCTAAACAAATCTTTTAGTTTTATTTTTTACAAGTAATGAATTAATAACTTGCCGAGTTGTACTTTATAAAATCAAGTTTTGTTTAGAAGTTTTATGTTGATTTAAATATGTTCTACTTTGTTTATGAAATGGATGTTTTTAATTTTGAAATAATTGTTAATAAATTGACTAAATTTTGTTACTAACAAGATATTCAAAATTAAAGTACAATTTTTTTTTTTATTATTAGTCAACAGATAAAAGTAGCTAATTAACTCTTTTCGTTAAGTTTTTATAAATAACTTATCATAACAAGTTTCGTGTTTTATAAATAATTGTTAATCTGAAATGTTTATTAAACGTTATGTTTCATACTTCAATGTCTTAATAAAAATTTAGAAGGAAAACTAATTCTTGTGTAATAAAATTTGTTTATTTAAGTTTACATGGATTTAAAACTTTTGGTTAGCTAATTAAAATTTCTGACCAATGTAATATTGTACAAATACAGAATTGGGCTTGATTAATTTATTTATGTTTTAGCAGTTAAAAGAAATAAAATATAAAAACAGTAAACACATATTTCAATCTGATTATACTACTACTTTTGATTTCGTTTTAGTTTTTAATTACTATTTGACTAATTAAAGTAGTCTTATTTTTTTTTTAAAAACGCAAATAACTTGTTTCGATGTCGTGTTTTTTAAGCGAATTCCTTGCAAACAAATTTTATTTAAAAAACTGTTTACAGAAAATAGTTTTTTGTACTGTATTTAATGTTTTTCAATTCACAAACAACTGTAATTTGTGCTACAAATTTTAAAGGATAGCATTTATTTTTATTCAAAGTATCCCGACTACTAATCCTATACAAGATTAGATTCATATAGGTTTTTCTTTACTTAACTACAAAAAAATTATCGAAAACAAAATGAGTTTCGGAAGAGAAAACAGCATTTGTAATATATTGAAAATGACTAGTTTTATTTATTACACTCTATTTTAAATTAACCTTTAAAAAAATGAGCTTCGGAAGCGTTTTCTCTCGATCCTGACGCTGTTAACGGTTTTTGTTGTGATCTCTGAAAACGTTTAAAATGTTGTACAATCACCTCAATAACTAGTATCAACGAATTATTTATTTTTTCCGGAATTTTTTCATACTCAGCATAAATCTAGTTTTAAATTACAACATGAGCTTCGGAAGCGTTTTCGTAATGATGATGACGTTTTGCGTTGTGACGTCATACGGCGCATCACCGGTTTCGGTTGAAGTTTACTTCGAGTCTTACTGCCCGGACTCGATCGACTTCGTCAACAACAAGCTCATGACATCATGGGAGAAATACGGTGATGACGTCATGAGTATTGAGATGTTCCCCTACGGAAACGCTAATGTTCGTTGTAAATACATATTTATAAAATTTAGTATTTATTAAACTAGTATTTTTTAAGCAAGTTTTTATTCTTTTAAAAAGTTTAAAAACAAAAACTTTATATTTAATTGACATTATATTTTTCGAGTAAAATTAAAATTTTACTACTAAAGCTGTATACTTTTCTAAAGAAAATAAAAAAAGTTAAGTAGATTTTAATTTTTCCTAGATCAATTTTGTATCATATTAAACTAAAATTATAAAAAAAAAACTTTTTAAAATAAAGACGAAACATTTCAGAAAAGTATGGATGCTAATGGGGAATACGTATTCAATTGTCAACACGGACCTAAAGAGTGCCAAGTAAACATAGTCGAGGTTGATTGTTTTTATCAGTTTGAAAGCGTGCGCAAAATTATATAACGTTGAAAGTGTAAACGTTCTGTTAAAAAAATTAAGTGGATAGTTCAGGTGCAAACTATAAAACTTTATTTTATTTGTTCAGTAACTTGTGACGAAGAGTAAATAAATTTAATGACCTCTAAAACTTGGTTTTTTACGATTTTGCCTTGTGTAACGTTTTTAGAAAATCATAAGCAATTTAAAAGTTTATTGACATTAGTGTATTTTTGAGTAATAAAGCATATTGATGAGTTGTAAAACGTGAGTATAAAAAATTTAACTTAAAACTAAAAAAATACTTCAACTTTTTTAAAACGGTTATAAATTTTAGTAAAACTTTTGTCGATTTTTATTATTAAGCACAATAATTTAATATGATAAAACCTTGAAAAAATAATTAAAATTTACAACAGAACTGTGTGATTGATGTGAGTGATGAAGACACTGAAATATTTCTACCAATTATTGACTGTATCATGAAAGATAGAAGGGAAAAGGAACCAGACGAAGACATACAAAAAGTTTGTACATATCTTTGAATATTATTTAAAAGTATATAAGAAAAATAGATCATATCCATAATCAGTTTGTTTTTATTTGTGTTGTTAGAAGTAACAGGTGCAAATGTTTTGAAATATGCTATGTATGTTTTTAAACAAATAGATATACATTATATAAAAAAAACTTCAGCAGAACTAATGAAAATTTTGTCTAAACTTTTGATTGTTTTATAAAAGTTTTAAAAAACTATTTGTAGTTAAGTGCGATACATTTAAAATAAATCTATATACATCTTAAATAACGTCAAGAATACGTCAAGAATACTTTAGCTTTAATTTTTATATATTTAAAAGTATTAAATGTACAATTTAAAATATTTTTACATTAATTATTTTAGTTTTTTATAAATTTAGTACTTAAATGGTTTTATAAGCACCGAGAGTTGAAGTTTAAAAACATAAACATATTTTTATTAGTTTTTAGAATTTAATGATATAAGATATAATTCAATATATAATATATAATAACTTTATTATACAGTTTAAAATAATGCTAAAAATAAAAACAACGTATAAAATAAACAACTTACAATTAATCAACAGTGTGTAGAAGCAGGAAATATGAACTACGCTGATGTGCAGTCATGCGTGGACGGTAACCATGGTAAAGAGCTGTTGTGGGAATGTGGTGACGTCACTGAAAATTTGCAGCCACCGAAGGAATACGTTCCGTGGGTTCTCGTCAATGACGTGTTGTATGACGATGATGACGACTTCGAGAAAACTTTAATAAACGCCTACGAAGTTAGTTTAAAATAAAAAAACTTCTAAAAAATACAAGTATTTAATCAGACACTTGTTAAAAAACATTGTACACAAAATATACATAGCTTTTTACTTGTTTTCAATTAAGTACAATGTATATTGAGAAAATATTGTCATGATAAATGTTTCTTTATAACCATATACTTTAAACTATCTTAATATTTTTTAAGTGCCAAAGAATACTTTATTTAAAACTTAGTTAACTAAGCTTATGTACAAGCTTTTTTAACAAAACTTAAAGCAAATAAAACCTACTATTTAGTAATTAAATCAAGTTATTACAAGTTTTCTGAACTATGTCTTTTAGTAAAAGTTTATTTATAAGCCAATTTTTTATAGTTTAAAAGATTTTTATGAAGATTATACTGTAAGTAATTGTAAAAAAGAAAATTTTTAATAAAACAATTATTTATAAAAATTTTTTGTAGGAAATCAACGGAGAAAAGCCTCCCGGTGGAAATGCATCAAAAAATTCACCCGTTTTCATCAACATTTTGTCATTTTATTTGCTTTCCTCTTATTTTAAACACTTAAGCTATTGTTACTAAATGTCACAATGCGTTGAAAGTTCATTTTAAAAACTTAAGAAACGAATTTGTACTTATTGATTATTAATCAAATTAATACAACATTTTAGTAGTACTTATTTACGATATAAGTATTTTGGAGCTTTGTTGTTTAGTAGTATTGTTTTTATGTACATCCATTAGTAAAAACAAGTATAGTTTTGTAAATATTTTAAAAAGTTTGTACTTAATAAATAAGTAGTTTATCTTTAACTATCCCGATTTACTTATAATGTTACTTATACGCGCGATGCTGGTTATTATCTGACTCCGTGCGCGTTATAAGTATTTATCGGTGATGTTATTTAAATGTTTAGAAATGACTGAGCTAAGTTATTTAGCTAAGTCGACTTAATGAATTTCGAACTAAACTTAGACTATCTTTTAAGCTTAGTTTACTTAAATAGTTAGATTGTTAGAATGCTTAACTAATTGTATATAATAAATCGAGTCTAGAAACACAAACTGAATTAAAATGAATATAAACTGCGATAACATGATAACAAAATATACAAATAAGCTATTCCAATTCACAAGTTAATATAAAAAACAGTCGCCTTCGTACAAGAAGTACGAGGCGAAAACAATCTTTTCAAACGATATACTATCAGTACAAAGGTAAAACTAGACTGCCCGAAACTCGCGTTTTACTCAACTTAAGCATTTTTTGAGATAAAAGGAAGAAAGAACAGCGCATGCTGTTACATTCTCTCGACTTAAACCCGCTATTTTAAAGTTATAACTTAACTCTAACCAGTTAACCAGTAGTGCTCGCGAGTTGTTGTTTCCCGTAGACGCTATACGTGCATTCTCGGTCTCCTCATCTGTACTCCACTCGGTCGCTTTGCTGATCGTGGATCAGATCTCTTTGTCACCTTTGCCGACTTGTTGACGACTTTCGATTTCTCGAGCCGTTTTCGTGCGAAGTTCAAAAAAAAGTTTAAGCAAAAATATAAAGAAAATACTATTTCAAGTATTTTCAAGTACTATTAAGTATGTTTATAAGAAACATAAAAAAACATTTATAGCTTCAGTTTAAACTAATTATTCGTTATATAAACTTTTAGTATATTAAAAACATTTCACCTTCAACATGAGTTAGTTGACAAAACAAACAATTATATTCATTTCAAAAGCTTAAACTTGTTTTCGTAAAAATGTATACCTCTTGAACTTTGTACAACTTTTAAAACTTTAATATTCTAGAAAAGTTAAAAACAAAGTTGTTGTTAGCGTTTAAATGTTGTATAAGATTTTTAATAGCTCAAATGACCTTATAAAAAATTGTGTTTTCATAAGTAAGCTGAAGTGTATAACAACAAAAAACAAGGTAATAAACCTTCTTAACATTAATCACTAAGGTTAATATAGTACAACTGTAGATTTATAGTTCAAGTTTGAACATAAAATTGTTGTTAAAAAAACACAAATTGAAATTAAGTTTAACAAATTAAGGCAATTTTTTATATTAGTAAGAGCTCAAAATAAAATTTTAAGGTAAAGAATAAACTTTAAAAATACTCCTTCAATTTCTTATGACTCGATTTCGTCCTAAGCTTTGTTCAGAAAGCTTCTTAGACTAGTTGTCTGCCATAATTAAATTAAATAAATTACTCTTTTGGTGGTCTTAACGTTTTGCTGTAAGAGTTAATTAACCGTAAAGTTTCAATAACATCTTAGTTTAATTTTCCATCGGTGAAAAATAGCGTCTGAACAAAAACTCAAAGTTTTGCAACGGTTTCTGACAAGTATTTCGATTTTAATATGTTTAAAACGCCATCGGTAAAATGAACCAAAATAATTCGTGATTATTTTTAAAAATGCGTGCCTCAATATTGTTCAAAGATATTTTGGTTTTAAGACGCCATTTGTGAAATATAAACTAAACTAATTCGTGGTTTGTTTTAGAAATTTGCTGTAAGCTAATTTCTAAAGGTTGCTTTTTTACTCGCAATCGTTTTGCGTTTAGAAGAAGAAATGTGTTTTTTTGTTAAGAATTCGCGATTAGTTTTAACATTTTTTTAGTTTTGTTGTTTTGTGCCGTCGCTGTTGTGCTTCCTTTTATGATTGGCTCTGTTCCTGCATCCTTATCTGATGGTGCAAGTAATGCTTGTGTTGTTGCTTTGTAAGCCTCTATGTCGGCCGTTGGCCTTAACTGTTCTGGCTCTGGCTGCGGTTGCCCAGGTTGTTCGAATTTTATTTTTCAAAATTTCCAGTTTTCTGAAAAATAATTTCAAGTATTGTCATACAATTTGTCGTTAAACTGAAACACTGTGAATCATCGCTAATTTTTGAAATATAAAATACAAGAATGAAAAATCTGCTGTTAGTATATAAGTCTAGATTAGATTCTAAGTTTAGATTAACACTAATAAGACATCGTAAGGATAAAAAAATTACTTAAATAGGTGTTTGAAATATAAAACACTTAGGATAGTTGTAATACAGCAGTCAAAAACTATACATTTTTGATTATTTTTTCCTCAAAACTTGGTAAACTGCGACCTTCAAAGGAAAAAAATGCGGCCTGCGAGGTACTTTTTAAAAAAAACATACTTTTTTGTGGTAAAAAAAACTTACAACTAGATTGTTTAATTAGGAAATACTCTTTATTAGTTCTCTTTTATTATCTTTTATTACGTTTTTCGTAATTCTTTTACTAGAGTGAGTTAAAATTACTGCAGCCCGCATAAATTTTTATCTTGAGCAGTTGGGCCTGGGGAGCTACTTTTCTGAAAAAATTGTCCAGCGGTCTATACAAGGCTGCCGACCCCTGCTATAAATGTTTGACCGTTATAATCGGCTATAAAATTATGATTATGTGAAGCAGAGTTTCCCAAAATAAGCATTGACAGATTTTTAGGGGGCTAGAGTAGCAAAGGGGCAAAAAGGGAAGGGGGACATGAGGTCATAATTTGAAACTTGACCAAGATATTATGGAGTTGCAGATAAAAAGAAAAAAAAAGTCTTATGTTGTTTTAATGGTAGTTTTTTGAGTAAACTTGTTGCAGGAGGCCGTAGACATGACGAAAAAAATAATATTAATTAATGGTTGTATATCAACTTAATTAAAAAAACGTTTTGAGGTTCTATTTAGATACTTTTCAAACTCACGTTTTAAAATTTAAACGGTAGCCAATGTTAGCTTTAAATATTATTTTCAAAAAATTCAAGGTTTAAATTCTTAATTTTTCGGTAAAAATCATAGTTATTGAAAATTATAAGTATAAAATATAACAAAAAAGAAACTTTTACAATTAAGGACGTATTTTACGACCTTAATGATAAATATTAATGTGTTTCTAATAGGGTAAACTATTCAAAAGTTTAAAGTTCTGTATCAGATATTTTAGCTGGAAAAATTAAGTTAAAATAAAAATAAAAATGTTTACCTTAAATATACTTAATATAAACACGTTATATAACACAGTACTCGGCAAATTTTGGTTCGTTATGTACTTTTTAGCTAAAAATATAGTTTTTTGAAACAATTTTTTTAAATGCTTAACTAAAAGTTATTTACAATTAAGCTTAAGTATTCAAAACTTTAACCTGTTTATTTTTTAATCAAAATCCTAGAGAGGCGAGTTCGCTGTAAAAAAAAATATATATAGTTCTTTTTTTTATTAAAGTAACACACGTTTATGTGTATTAACAAGTTAACTCACTTCCACGGAGCTCTTTAAATAAGTATTTCTTGCAGTATTTATTTTTTTTACAAAGCACCTTTAAAGTGTGATAATTTGTTAGCACACAGAAACACATGTTTGTTCAATAAAGAAAAAAGTACGATGGAAATTTGTTTTAATTACAACTATGCTCTTCATATAACAGTAAGTAGTTACTGATGCTTTCTTCATTTTTATTCTTTTATTTGTTACAGTTTAAAACAGAGATTTTTAGTTTGAAATAGTATTTTATATTGACGACTACAATTGTTCTAATTAACTTTTGCCCATAAAATATAACTCTTTACATTGCGGTCCGCGAGCAATGTTTTCTTATAAATTTGATCCGTTATTTATTAAAGGCCGATCAATTGTGTGCTATCTTTTTAATTTTACCATTTTAAGTTTAAAGATAAGTTTAGAAAATATTTATGTCTTTGTAAACTTTTGATTGCTTAAATAATTACTTTTATTTTAGATATTTTATTGGATCTTGAAGTATATAAAAACTGTATATAGTAAATAAATAAAGTAAAGAAGTTCCCTGCATACTAAATAATGAAGTATACAGTTTCTGTTTAAATTACGAATTAAGTTCTGACAATAAAAATTCCTAAGAAATTTACTAAAGAGCAGGCTAAACATCAAGTGCGTACACAAAAGCAAATTCTTGCTTTTAAGGTATACATTTCTTTAAACCAGTAATAATATTAAAATTTTGTTTAGCGGCCGGATTTACATATTCGTGGGTCGAAGTTTTATTTTTCGCTGAGCGGAAGTCTGTTAAGTTTTGAAAATATTGGTAAGCTGTCATTTTTACTCCCTGGGTCGTACGTTGACTACTTCTAACTTAGTCTATAGGAAAACTTTGTCTCGATAAGAGATGCCGCCGTGATGTTTATTGTTATCAATCTATGTATTAAGGGTAATTAAATGGGGATAGATATTTTTAGATAAGATACTTACATCTAAGATACTTAAAAGTCAACAAAAGTTTATTTACAAATATAAAATAGTCACACGACACACTAACAAAACAATTGAACACAAGTAACAAGAAGTATCTTAAACTAAAGAAAACGAAGTATTTCAGACTTAAACTTAAACATTTTATAATACAACATTTCGAGCTTTACCAAACACCTGATACTGCTACTGCTACTGTAAGTAAATGCAAGTAAAATTCCGTTTTATAAGCACTGAAATAAATGTAACTCCTTTAAGTTTTATATTATCCTTTAATATTGTTTATTGTTTTAGAAAACTGTTTTAAGAGTTATAAAAATTGTTTTGGAAAAGCTTGTTTTGAAAATAATGAAAATTTTTTGGAAAAGCTTTTATTCTTACAAAAATTTCCATATTTATTCACAAGCTTTAAAATACTAAAATGAAATGTTAGTTTCATTACAACTTTATTTAAAAAATTGAAACTATAGCAGTTTTAGTTCTGTTTATAACTATTTTAATGTAATATTTTTTATTATATTTAGGTTAAAACTATAAAGTAACTATTTTGTGAATAAAATTGTGCTAAAACAGACAAAATATTAACTGTTAGATAGATGATTTTTATTCAAAAAAAAAAAAAGTCTCTAAAAACATCTCAAAAGTAAGTTTTCAAAATATCTAAATACAGCTTTGAAACTTAAATTATTATTATTTGTACTTTAACAAAATAAGTTAAACATATCTACTTTACAAAGTAAAAAAATAGGTTGTCTCCTTTTGTTGTCATATAAAAATAATTACTTGGTGCTAGTAAATGAATAATTTTAACGTTAAGGTTTTAGTTCAAGTTTCTGTACAGAAGTTTAATTTTTACGCAAAGTATAAGTTTTTAGCTCTGATATTATCCTGAAATTCTAAACCTTAGATCAGGGTTTCCCTTTTTGTTTTTATAAGGTCCCCTTTAAAAATTTTATGGCCCCACCATATAAAATTGCTCAAGAAACTAATCTTAAATATGCTTAAGACCACGTTATTTTACTATTCATCATAGTATAAATTTTTTTTTGACTAAATTTAACTAACAAAAATAGAAAGTCTTATTAATTTTAAAATAGTACGTAAAATAAGAAAATTAGCTCTTATAAAGATTTTTTTAGTTTACTTTGTATATTATCTACAGGTTACATTTTTTCTCAGTAAAAAAAATCCTTGTGTGTTAAACAGTTTAGTAATTATTTTTAAATCATTATACTTTTTACTGTTTTTTGAAGTTTTTACTCTTATAAACTTATCATAATATGTATTTCTTGAATTCTGAATAAAAAATATTCAACTATCTTTGCAGTACTGAAAAAAAAAGTATCTTAGTCATACTCAAAAAGTATTATAGCTGAAGTGTAATATAAGCTAAGCACTTATATCAAACAATTTTTATAACTTTTTGAGGTTAATACTTTAAAGATTATAATGGTTAAGTTTTGAATATAAAAACAAAAAATTATATCTAATTACAAATAATAATTCACTGTATTTAAGTTGTCATTTTATTTTATTTTTTATCGTAACAAAATAATTATAACTAAATTTTTTGTTCTAAACAATCATAAAAAGTATGACTTATAATTAAAAACTTTTGCTTTAAGATAATATAATTTTATGTAGAATTTTATTACAAAAGTGTTAACAAAGTTTGTGAAAACTGGAAGCTAATTTTATCAAAAATTAAAAGTATGTATTATGTCAAGAATATACTAAATCTTCAGTAAATTCAAAATCGATGGATAATAAGGGAAATATTTTTTTTATTACCTATTAATCAATTGAGATATCATAAGAATAGATAAAACTGTTAAGGCATATTTTTAAGCTAAAACAAATACTAAAAAATAAAGTCAAACTTGCTTTAAATAACTTTATATATTATATTACCATAAACTTTGAAATCAGGACTTTTTAGTTAAAAAGTATACATTTGTCTAAAAATATGTCACTCAGTTAAAAAATAATTTTCATTAAAACAAAACACTTTGAGTTTTTATTATTTAATATGAAAAATGTTCTTTATGAGTGTTTTCTATATCATTAGTTTTAAAGTAATAAATTTACAAAAAAATACAACCACATTCTCTAAAGTTCACATTTTATGTAAAACATTTTCATAGGTGAATAACTTGGTTGAACGTTTTTTAGAACCAGCTGCTATACAACATTTAAATAAATTAAAATCAATAATTTAATTACCTTAGTAAAAGATTTTTGTAAACTAATCGTTAATCAAAAAATAAAATAAACTTTTTTAAATTAAGTCAAATTTATATTCAACGAGAACAAAACACCTAAAAAATATAAACAAAAACGTTTGCATAGACTAGATAGCTGGGCACATTAATATCAACAAGTACGAATGTATATAATAATTAGGTACAAATTATACAGTGTAATACATTGAATCAAACTGAAAAAATATATCTAAAATTTAAAACCATCCAAAACTACAAATTTATACAACAACAATGTAGAAATTATTCAGTATATAACATTGAAACAAAATAAAGTAAAAAATTAGAAGCCATGAAAAGTAATAACACTAGCTATTGTAAAATTAGTCGTACTAAAGTTAACATGATTTCTTCATCAGTAATATTACCCCTGTAACTTTTAAAACTCACAATTCAATAACTTCATCTCTGTTCAGCATATAAATCTGTTCACTCTTTAATCTCGCTTGTTCTTCATGAAGAAATTCAATAACTTCGTGTAAAACGAGTCTGTACGACAGACACAACCATATACCTGTCACCTGAAATAAACTGAAAACTAGTATTTTTAAGTATTTTATGTTTAATAAAAAAATAATTTTCTTGAAAAAAATCTTAACTTTGAAATGATAATTTTGCACACAAATTTTTCAAATATGAAGTGTTTAGTTTAACTGTACTAATGAAATAGTTCTATAGTTTAAATAATACATTTTAAACATTACATAACTTCAAAAAAATAGGTTACATTTAAAAATAAAGTTTCAATTTTTTTACGTCAAAAATTATAGTTTAAAAATATGGAATTTTTAAGGTTCTTGAAATATCAACACAAAGTTTAAAAAAAAATTCACACTTTATTTTTTATCTAATTTACTCTGCTTGAGTACACGACTATACAACTTGACATAGAAAATACTGTTTAAATATTTAAGCATTCAATTTAAAACAAATACACTAATAAACAACAAAAGGTATTGTTTATCTTGGGATAGTACTGTTTAAGTCATAACAAAACTTTACTGGTTTTTTAAATTTCGCTAAAAACTTTTAAAAGTATTATATTATAATAAGTATAAGAAAACTTATTTTGATCATAGTATACATAAAACATTTTCAACTCTTAAATTTGACGATAGACTTGAACTAGTTTTTGCACTAGTTTAGTACGTTTTGATTCCAAAGCTCACAAAATTTATAACAATTCTTAAAACATAATGCACAAAAACATTTATTCTGACTTACTTGAGGCAGCAGAACACCGATTAAAATGGCGCCGAAAATGTCCAAGTTGGTCCACAAATAATCGAGCACCCCATCAATGCAACCTTTCGTGTACACCAACTCTGTTGCTTCTACAATCTTAAGTATTGATACAATGAGAATTTTTAATAAGTTGAAAGTAAGAGTTTTAAAGATTTTTGATACTAAATTCTATTACTTATTTAAAACCAATTGCTTCTAACATCTTTTTATTTTTTGTTAACAAATATATACTTTTAAATATAAAAGATAGAAAACTAAAAAACTCATAATTTAAAATAAATTAATAAAAATTTTGGAAACTTTATGTAAATAAACTTTAAACAAAAATATTTTTTAGCCTCCTGCCACAAAATAATACTAATTGTAAACTTCCATCTCCATGGTTCCGTACCCGCACATGGTGTTTATGTTTATGCTGCCACCTGGTGTTCGTATACAGCAGGTGTACGGCACGCCGCAAGCGGTGGGACCCGGGAAAGTGCAGTTGTGGTACGGGTTGACCGCCCAGTCCTTGAAGTATATGCCCCCGCAACACTGGAACTGTCAAGGAAAATTGTGTTTAAGTTGAACACACAATATAGTATGAGTTAAAAAAATTTAACAGATGCTAACAATAACAAAAAGTTTGCTAGGTATTTTTTAAAGTTCCACAGTAAATGTGAGCTAAATAACCCTATCAACGCTAGAACTATGAGAAAAAGGAAAATTACATTTAAGTTAAAATAATACACAACATGAATACAAAATGTTAAAAAAACTAGTTTTTGATGTACAAAAGAAAAGTTGAGAAAATGGAAACTAAATTCTAATTCTTTGTTTTTACTACAAGTTAGTAGGTTTTTAGTCAGATTATAAAAATCAAAATTTTTGAGACCAGTATAAAGTAGTTCTAGCTCAATCACAAGTAAAATAAAATTTTAGATTGGTGAAAAAGTTTTTGTAGAACTTTCGTTAAATGGAGGTTCTATTTATTTGAAAGTCTATAATAAAATAATTATTAACTCATAAGTGGTATTAAATTCATTTTATCAACAAAATGATGCTAAAGAAAATTAAAATACTGCAAGTATACATATTACTACATGATTTTACATAACGTAAAATTGAAAACTTTTTATGTTACTCTTATGACTCTAAATAAATCAATATAAATATATTTATACAGAAAAAAATTAGCTGAGTCTATTTTTACTGTGTTCACTTAAAGGGCATTAATAGTTTGTTGTAAAATGAAATGTTCAAAACAAACAGTATATGTGTTCCATTTACCTTAATGCTATAAATCTTCAACTGTTTAAGTTTCAAAATGATAAGCAAATGATAAACCTTCCTTAAAGTTCAGTAAAATACAAAATTTATACTTTGTAGTCACTTATTTATAGTTTGGTAATAGTGATTCTTTGTTTCTAACAAAGTTGAATTTTTGCACTAATTGCTTTTTATACAGAGTTTCATAAGTACGTCATAATGTTTTTTTTATCTATATCATAACAATCATTTCGAAATTCAAACAGCTGAAGATTATAGCATTAAGCTATGTAAAAAATATGTATTGTTTGTTTTGGACATTACAATTAACTATATATATTGTTTCTTAATTTTGGTTTAATGCATTTATTTAATATTTAAGTATCGCCAGAATACAATTCAAAAAGACAGCAGGAATTAGTTAAAGTTATTTTTTTTATTTACAAAACTATTAAGTATTTAAAACAAACAATAGTAGAATAACTAATTTATGAATCAATTAAATTTTTTTTTATTAAAAGTACTTAGTCTCCATATTTTTTATCACATAACAATGTTTAAAACAAAAATAGAGAACTTAGTTACTTTGATAATTTTAAGGCTTTAAAAAAAAGTACTTACAAATTAGAAAAATCAACCTAGTCAATTTACACTGAGCACACTAAACGGGCTTTAACAATTTATTGCAAAATGTAAAGTTCAAAAAAAAACAGTACATATGTTTCATATAGTTTAATGCTATAATGGTCAGCTGCTGACATATGAAGAGCTTTTGTTAAAGTTCAATAAATTTTAAAGTATCAAATTTTGTAGTCTTTTGTATGTAGTTTTGCAATTTTAGATGTTTGTTTCTGACTAAGTTTAATTTTTTCACAAATTTCGTTCTGTACAAATTTCATGGTTACACGACAATTTTTTTTTAGAGTACTTCTGCTATTTATTTTAAAATCTATACAGTGTATATATATACTTAATTTTGTATATATTGTAAATACATTGTACGTAATGTCAAATTGTATCTAAGGCAGTTAGTAAGTTTAAACATTAAAATTGAAAATTATATATTTATACTTTTAGAGTTTTTAAAAGTTTTTTAAATCTTCATACGAATAAGTTTTTCGTTAACAATAAACACATCATATAAAAACTTTTGCTTATAATGAATCAGTAAAATTTAAAATTTGTATATGTACATTACTATAAAGAAAACTACAAAATATATACTTCTCAAATTTTTTTGACAGTTTAAAAGGGTTTAAATTACCACTGAATAATAAATTAGTACAAATAAATACGTAGAGTAAATAAACTTTAAGTGGATCTTGTAAGCAGAAATACCGTAAGAATATAACAATTATTTTTCAAATGATTATAATTAACATCCTTCATTAAAGTTTATAGTTGTGGATAGATGTATTTAACGAAAATTTATATTTAGTTTCAGTATATATTAAGGTTAAATTAAGTGACTACTTTTAAAAGGGTTATTAAAGGTACATAAATACTGAAAAATAAGTCAATAAATAAGATATATTTCAAGCTATTCTCATTAATATATCTCAGTTTATTGAGTTGTGTGTTCTGATTTTTTTTATTATGTATTTAGTAGTCGGTAATGAGTGAATATACAAAATACCATTATTTTCTCTTTCATATAGTTTATAGTTAAAAAGGAACTTAACTTTATTGACCTGTAACAATAAACTTCAACACAGTTGTACAAAAAAAAATCAAAAGAACTTATTTTTTAAACTCATAGCTTACTTCTTCTTGAACGTAATCAACAAAATTTTTGAGGTCGAGGTCGTCATAATAAGTTACCAATCCTTTTATTATAAACTTGTTAGTGAATTCCTTCGCCTGTGTAGATAGTTTATAATTGTCTAATTTAAAGACTTTGCAAACTTTGATACTTGTTTAAAGCGGATGCATTTATTTTTTAAATATTTTTAAACATTAAGAAAAAAGTTCAACCATTGGTAGAGGGCTATAAATATTGGGTAATTAGAAACAAGTCAATTAATTATATTTGCTTATTTACTATTGATAAGTTCTCTTAAGTATCAAAAGTATTTAAGAAAGTGAAACTAACTTATCAAAATTAAAAAGAAAAAAAAATATTGCTGTTTACACAGTAACCTGCCGCATAAGTTTACACTGCCGGTTGGGCTTTTTAGCCAAAAACGCAGTGTTTAAGATGCAATTTTAGTTAGAAATAAAAAATAAACCTCAAAGTAGTAATATAAAAGTATTACATTTTGAAATAAATCATACTGTTTAAACTTTAATTATGTAAAATTAAAAAAAAAAAGTTATGAACTTACAAAATGGACATCATATCCAATATCTTACAATAACAGTGCAATTTAAAATTGCATACCCCATGATAAAAAAAATGTCATTTAAAACTCATACAAACGAAATTAATGGACAATGCAATTAACATTTACATACCCCATGACTGCAACATAAATGTAAAAAGTGTTTGAAAAAGCGATAATTATGAATATGAGTATATATTAAGCTTAATGTAGGTCACTAAAGACCAATATTTCATTAAAGTTAGAAGTTTTAGACTTTGTACCTAAAAATCCATATTTTCGTAAATAAATATTATTTATGTAATGTTCTAAATTGAAATAAAACTTTTTTTATTAAAAAAAAATTATCAACTTAAAATTATATATTTTCAGTGACTTTTTTTTTAATTACAGTGCAAAAAATTATCTAATTATAGTTATACATTGAAAATTGTCTAACCTTGAAAATTATGCTTAATCGAATTGTTGATCACTGAATTAAAATCACATCTGCTATCCATTGCTTCTTTGTAAAAAAAAATTAAAAAATTGTAAGTACATTATAACTACAACTACTTAAACAATAATTAATTAAATAAACTAGCTTGCTAATAATAAAATTTTAAACTAGATAGTTGATAATGTTGATCATTATACATTTTTTTGTAGCTAAGTTCAAAATAAAATTAGACTTATTAATTCTAAAATTAAAAATAATAAGTTTGAAACTTAAGTAATCAACTTGAAAATAATTTTTAAGTATGTTGCTACATAAAAAAAAATTAAATTAAATCTTAATTACACGCAGACAAAAAAAATTGAACACTGTTAGAATTAAAAAATAAAATACTTAACACTAACTTTGCAAATTATTAAATTTAATCACAAATTAAGTGCTCTTTTTTAACAAAACTATAATCGTATTTTATCGAATTAAGCAACAATATTAGTTCAAAACAAAGAAGTTTACTACTTAAAAATTTGAAGTTTAATAATTGTTGCTTAGATTATTTTCATTTCGGGCTAATTAAAGTATTATTTGTTAAGTAGCTATTAAACAGTAGCTTAAACTAGTTTTACAAAAAAATGTATACTTGTTGTGCAAATTAGTTAAACAACAGATTTTTTTTTATCATATAATTAATCTCAAAAATCAGGACAGGTCAGTCTTGCACGGCGTCACTTTTGCACAGGTCGCCAATTTTGCACGGAATACAGTTTTGCACTGGTTTTAATTTTAAACAGATGTCTTTTTTGCACTTTTCATTTGTTGAAGTCACCACTACAACTGTCAACTTCCGCTCACCAAGTCGGCAGAAGAAACCGCTTATTGACCAAGGATAAGGGTTAGGGGTAACAGCAATAATCAAAAAAAATAAGAGAGAAAAATGATAATAAATAAATAAACAACTAAGGGTTAGGGGTAACAGCAACAGTAAAAAAGTAATAAAAAAAAATTATGTCGTGCTAAACTGATGCCGTGCAAAAGTGACAAAGTGCACAAGTGACCTTGCGTACAAAAGTGACCCTTTGTGTAAAAGTATCCCTTCATGAATTTCTGACACCTAACCCTCAAAAATATGTATCACTATGATAATGATAAAAGATTCATTAACTAAAAGTCTTAGTATATCACAAGTAAATAAACTTAACAGCCTTGACCAGTCAAAGAATTTTAAACTACTGATAATACTTTAAAAACTGCTTTACTAATGTACTTCTGACTTTATTCCTAAAAAAATTTTGTCAAATTTACTTTTACTGTTTGCACAAATCTGATAAATAAAAAAGTTTTGTTTTAATACATACCTACTCTTAGTAGAAAAAAAGTTTACAGTAGAAATAAAAAGTTTTTGATAGTTGAGATTACAAATTTTTATTATGAAATGCTTGCCTGATATTAAAATAAAAAAAAATCATTTAAGTTTATTAAAATTAAGGTTAAGAATGTTACATTTGTTAAGGGCATAGGGGGGTAAACACCCTTTTTTGGTTTTTGATCTTATTTTATATAGTTTTTACTAAGCTACAAGATGCTTTTTACAGATTTAAAAAAATCAAAATAATTTTTGAGAAATAGCCGGTCAAAGTCGGAGTCAACAATAGGTTCCTTATGGGAGGCGCAAACTAAAACAGCAAAAATAGACTATTTTACTAAAAATCTATCTTCTCCTACGTTTTTTGAGATAACTATCTCAAACTTTCAGGAAATGTTCCTTGATATATTTAGAAAATTCTGTCGGAAGGAATTTTGAAAAAAATAAAAAATAAAAATTTTATATAAAAAATAAACAAAAAAAGCAGTTTTTTTTTTGTTTTTTTGTTATAAAACTTTTTTTTTATTTTTTTTAAATTCTGTTCCGACAGAATTTTCTAAATACTGCAAGGAACATTTCCTGAAAGTTTGAGGTAGTTATCTCATAAAACGTAGGAGGAGATAGATTTTTAGTGATTTCTAGTTATTTGCCGTTTTAGTTTGCGCCTCCCATAAGGATCCTATTGTTGCCTCTGACTTTGACCGGCTATATCTCAAAAATTATTTTGATTTTTTTAAATCTGTAAAAAGCATCTTGTAGCTTAGTAAAAACTATATAAAATAAGATCAAAAACCAAAAAAGGGTGTTTACCCCCCCCCCCCTATGCCCTTAAAGTTTAAGTTTTATCTTGTTTTCATTAAAGTATTTCTGCTTTTAAATTAAAAATGTTTTATATTTTTGTCAAGAATAGTGTATACTCATTTACTTGAACAAATGAGGTTTCTGATTATTACTAATCTTAACCAAATTTTAACATATTATGTTTAACTAATCAAATTATACTGCTATGATTTACGGTTATCAATTAAACAGAACAAAAATAAAAAACTATACAGGTTTGATATATTAAGTGTCATCGCAAAACTAATTTAAAACTTTTTAAGTAAGCAAACTAAACACTAACATATGGCTTTGCAAGGAAAGCTATGATGGCACCACTGATTTCCAGAAGGACACACAAAGTCACACTGACTGTAAACTGTTGAAAATAAAATGTATGTTTAAATTTGTAGTTAAAAAATAGCTCATTATATTTAATAAAGTAGAAATACAGATTCTAAAAATAGCAACTAAAGTACTAAAGTAATACTTGATGTGAAAAATGATTTATCAGAAACACTACATAACATAATGTTAAGTAAGGGATTAGCAAATAATTTCAGAATAATAAATCTCCTTCTGCAACATATCATAATTTAAAAATAAATTTAGCAAAACAACTAAAAAATTTCTATTGTGGAATATTCTAAGCCAGGGGTTCCCAACCAGGGGTGCTCGCAATCTTTTGCCCTTGGGGGTGCGAGGCAGCATTCCAGGGGGTGCGAGATGGCTTTTCATTTTTGTATGATAAAGAAGGAGATTTTCACTCTCTGATAAAGTTTATAAAGTTAAAAAGTACAATTTTTTATAATAAGAAGTTGGTGCTAATTTTCTGAATAAATAAATTTTATTAATAAGTCATAGAGCAAGAGCGCTTTTCTAGAAGTAAATTCACTTTAGTATTTTCATTAATAGCTGTTAGCTTATAATTAAAATTTCAGTAAAGCTTTCTTAGAGTTTTACACCTTTAATTTTAATGATTTATTCTTTAAATATTTTATTTTCTTAACTGGCCATTAATTGTTTAAAACAGTTTATGAGCTAGCATCTATTTTAATTGAAATATTTAGATAAAAATTAGTATCTTCAGCAGGTTTTTTATTAGCTGTTAAGTCTATTACATTTATAATGTAATCTTTTTTTAAGCTTAGTTGTGCAGAAAGTGGTGTTTAAAGATTTAACATCAGTAAATTGTAAAATTCTCAGCAATCACTGTGTGTTAAACCATTTAATAAAACTTGTTTTTAGCTTTAGTGAAACCAATTTTTATAAATCAGCAAAAGTTTTCAATACATCAACTTTATTTCTATTCATTCCTATTCTGAACTTAAACCGTTTACCTTTTTCAATCTACTTTTTTCTATTTATGTTGTAAGCATACAAACTTTTTTGTATTTGCTTTTATGCATGTCTTTTGACAACTTAAGACTAAACATCTTTTAATTTTTTAAAATCTTAACTCAAACCTTTATTATTTTGAAACCACCTAGCTGCTAATAGTTTTGAAAATAAAAGATTACATAAGCTTAACTTAGAACAGCTGATTTTTTTTTTAAGTACATATAATCATAACAAAATGTATAAAAAGTTTAGTTATAAGTTTAAGCCTAATATTTATTACTTTTCTAGTGCTTTTTCCTCACTTCTAATACTTTTTCAAAACTTAAAAAACTAAATGACCAAGTCATAGGCTGAAGCATTGTTTTTGTATAAACTTTATGAAAAAAAATCTTAGTAATTAACTTTTTTATTTTTCTTAGAATACAGTTTATTTAATTAGTACTCAATCATGTCAAAGATAAGGAAGTGGAATGATAGTTAATTAATAAATAATTATAGCATATAGTGTTAGGGGTGCGGGATCAAATTAATAGACTTTAGGGGTGCGGGGCATCAAAAAGGTTGGGAACCACTGTTCTAAGCAAAAGTTGGTTTTTAGGTTAATAGTCATTTTATTGAATATTGGTTTTAACTTTATGATTATATTAAATTGTCAAAGTTTTCTTTTTAAAAGTTTTTTAATACAACTAACTGTAAAAAGCTGCTAACAAATCAGTTAAAGTAACAAAAGACTACATCAGGGGTAGTGGACAATTTCTTGCCTGCCATATAATTTATAGTAAACAGAAAATCTTATTTAAAGGTTATTTTAAGCAAATTTTATTTAAGAATATTTTTTATTTGGTTTTTTTTTTAATTATGTTTATTACCAAAAACAGCTGAATTTTTATGTTTGTTTGATATGCTTACTACAAAAGTTACCCACCCCTAAAATATATATAATAAGGTTTAAAAATTCATCATAAAATGATTATTATTTTAATGAACTTTTCTATTAGAACATACTTATTTGAAAATTATTATAACATTAGCTATATTTATGTGAAAACTATTTTGTTAACTTCAGTTTTATTTTTTAAATATAGTATTTAAGACCATAGGGGGGTTCAGCCATGTTTTTTACATGTTGATCTTATTTTATTGAGTTTTTTCCAAGCTTTAAGATGCTTTTTATTGTTAAAAAAAATTCGAATTATTTTTTGAGATATGAGTCAAAGTCGGGCCGCATTATAGGTTCCTTATGGGAAGAGAAAACTAAAACAGCAAAAAAAGACCATTTTATTTATTTTCTATCTCCTCCTACATTTTACAAGCAATCTTCTTCAGACTTTCACAGTCTGATCTTTATACAATAACAAAAAACTTTACTTTGGACTTTAAAAAAAATTTTGGTAAAAATATTATTTTTTTGAAAAAAAAAAGACTTTTTTTTAAATTTTTGTGATAAAATTTTTATGTTTTTAGATAAATAAAATTTATATGTTATGTATTTTTCCTTTAATATAAGGAACATTTCCGAAAATTTGAAGAAGATTGCAGGAAAAATAAAGGAGGATGACGATTTTTAGTGAATTTTAAAATTTTTGAGAAAATTGACCCCAAAAAAATTGCGGTCCTTACGTTTGTATCTTGGAAACTTTTACAAAAATCAAAATATCTCAAAAGTTAAATGATGTTTTTGAATTCTATAAAAACTGGCTTGTAGTTTGTACTTGAAGCTATCATATAAAAGCCAAAGTTAATTTTTGTAAACAAAGTGTCTTATCCCCCCTATGGCCTTAACTAGATGTTATTACAAAGTTGTCAATAAGATAGTAGTTACTCAAGCTTTTTTTTTTCATAGTTAAAGTTTGAGCAAGTATATGTTCATTTTGAAACCTTCAAGAAAGTACTAGTATGAGGTCTCTAGTTTTAATAATTTTTCTTTTTATTAAAACTGTAAGTGTTAAACTACCTTATAAATATTTCTGTTGTTTTTAAGCATACAAGCTTTTTAATGAAAATGTAAACAACTAACAATTTTAAGCATGAATGTGTTGTCCCTCAACGCTCCGATGAAACCAGGGAACGAAAAGACAAGCATGATACTCCCAATGACCAGCAAGAAGATAGAAGGAGTCACAAGGAAGTGCTCTTGCTCAGTGAAGTTTGATCTCATGTATTCAGCGTAACAACCCAACCCTATGATGAACACACTTAACATCTGTGATTAATACTTTAACTTAATATTGCAAAGAACGAGAAAAGACTTTACAAAATAAAACTTAAATGTGTTATAATACTCTGATAAAACTATGTGTTAAAAGTATAAATTAATGCTTTGATTTTTGGAAGTTTTAAACACAATAGCTAAATTAAAGGTTTAAGAAGCTTAAAACTAGAGACTGTATTTTAAAATTTAATAAATATTTTAAGACTACTTAAAAATAATTGTAAAGATATTTCTTAAATTTATGAACTACAAATATTAAACTAAGCGGTAAAAACTTGAGAAAAAACTTAAAGACAAACTATTAAGTACGTAAAAAAACATTTGGTCGATTTGTTAGTTAGACAAATTTAACTGAAAGAAAGTGATTGTTATTACTAGTATTAATATCCCCATTAGAGTGCATATGTTGGCCCTAAAAAAATAAAATTTTAGAATTTTGCTTAGTCCATATTTTTGTAGTTGGGGAATCACATAAACAGACAGCTCAAAAAAATTAGTTTCCTAGCTTTATGCCTGTTGGAGCTAATTACTTTTGAAAATTTTGCTTTATATCAGTATATTTAAACAAGAAAAAAAAAACAATTCACTAAAAATCTATTTTCTCCTACATTTTTTTGAGATAATTATCTCAAACTGTTAGGAAATGTTTCTTGCCTTCTTTAGAAAATTCTGTTGAACCAAAAAAAATTTTTCACATAAAAAATAAAAGTTTTATAGAAAAAATTTTTCTTTTTTTTTATTCCATTTAACTTTGTTTTGACAGAATTTTCAAAGAATGGCAAGAAAAATTTCCTAAACATTTGAGATAGGAAGCTAGGAATCTAATTTTTTATGCTGCCTATTTTCGTGATTTCCAACTACAAAAAAAATGGACTAAGCAAAACTGCAAGGTTAGGGCAACAGATGCACCATACATCCCATAGACTTAGTAAAATTACAACTTTCTCTGATTAGACTCTAAGGCTAAATTTTAAGTAGATCTACTTTTGATAATATGACAACTAAAACTACCACTTTTTTGCACCATGAGTTTATCAATATTAAATTTACAAAAGCTAGTATTAATCTTCAAATAAAGATCAATGTTTATTAAAACTTTTACATACTTTGAAAACATTTACATACTCGTTTGGAATGCTTGATGCATACATCATTAAAGTAGTTTTTTTACAACTTGATATTTATTTATATAACCATTAACTATTTGTAGTCATGAAAATTATGTATGCACATTAGAAAAAAATTTTTTAAACAAATGCAATTTCCTTTTACTACCTATAAAATTTTACTTAGTTACTTTTTGGTTTATAGTTGTTGAAGAACCTTCGTGAACATTATTAATTTGTAAACCAATAAAACAACTTAAAAAAAGTTATACATTTTTAAAATATATATTATCAAAAAGTATCTTTTTTTGAATAATGAAAAGAATAAAATTATACATAAAAATAAAAAAAAAAGTTTACAAAATAGACTGTTTTTTTATTCATTTTACTTTTACAAAAGAAAAATAATGTTATGAACTTATTTGAAAATAGTTAAAATAAAAAAAACTCACCATAAACAAAAAATTGTATACAAGCATTGAAGCTTTGAGCATATCATAAGCATACTGCAAGTTTACTGAACACAGCATGCAACATAGAGTCTTTCTCTCAGACAATTTCATTTTTAATTGAAATTTAAGTGTCTAAAATTTAACTTTATTTTAGGACTGAAGAAGTTGGAACACATTTCTTATGAAATATTATTCTGGTAAATTTTTAGTAAACTAACTTTAAGTAAACTATTAAAATAACAAATTATAACATACTCATTATTAGTCTCAAATTTAGAAAGCTTTATAACACCAGGGTGGCCACTGGGCTTAAAGAAACATATCCAAGGTTTACTGATTTTCATCCAATTTTTATAAGTACTAGTTTTCTTCTTTTTTTTTCTGATAGTTATTTAAATTTAAAGTAAAATGTTTTAAAAAGTATAAAATTATCAAAAATATACTGTAGTGCTTAAATAAGTATTATAATGAATAAAATTCTTAGAAATATTAGATATTTAAAAATAAAAACTATTTCTTAAACTGAAACTTAGTTGATTTAAAATCAAAGGTCTTTTAAAATTCAGTCTTTATTTCATAACTTTTGTTCAAATTTCAGATTTTTCACGCTTCTAGTCACCCTAGTACACATATGAGTTAAAATATATCAACACTTATTCTTTTATGACTTTTATGATTACTTGAAAAATCTTAGTTATAAGGCTGAAAAATTAAACTTAAAATAAAACTTTAAGGATAATTCATAATTGAGCAATTCAATATACCATTTCACCATATAAACTCATTTAAAGATTATTATTAAAATTTAATGTTACTATATTTTATTTCGAATTGAAATAACTTTACAAGTAATGCTGCTACTAAAACAATAAAAATCCAGACTTTAAAAGTTTATAAGCCTATTCAGGGTGGCCACTAGTTTTTGAGAAACTTCTTCCTGGTTTTGAAAGTACACCTTTTTTTGTGTCTATTTTTAGTTTTAAGTTAAGTTTGAGGTCAAAAACTGTGTTAAGTAGTACAGTGTTTATTCTTTTATACAAACATAAAGGGCAAGATTTTTCTGTAAACTTGTCCAAATAAGTAAAAAAAAAATATTTTCTTTTATAAAATAATATAACTGATGTTTATCATGCAATGAATTATAAATAATAAAAGTATTATGGTAAAAACAAAAAGTAATTATGAATAATAAACAATAAAATGATAAATAGTAATAGCTAAAGCTAGGTTAGTTTTATCCATATTTTTTTCAAGGTAGAAAAACATCAGACTTATTAACTATCTACATCAGGGTTTCCCAAATTTTTTTGCAAATGGCCCCCTTTAAAGCAATTGAAAAAGCCATGGCCCTTCAACAAGATTACTCATAAACTAAAATAGACAACACCAAAGAGCTTTTTATTTTTTGGTCTTCATCTTCAACTTAAGAATATCTAGTGTAAGTTTCTAAACTACCATAAATACACCTAAGACCTATTTTTTTGCTCTTCATCTGCAACTCAAAAATGTCTTGTGTAAGTTTCAAATTATGATCTCATGGCCCCAATGTTGCTCCTTTACTGCTCATGCCCCCCTTCTACCCCTTTGCTGCTCGTGGCCCCCTGAGTATCTATCATGGCCCCCAAGGGGGCTACTTGGTCCACTTTGGGAAACCCTGATCTACATTCTAAAACAATGTATGTTTTCTGAGGGTCAAGCAAGTAAAATTTATCATTTTAAATTCCACCTACCCTAACTTTTAATAAATCTATAGAGTAATTTTTAGTATAACTATAAGCAAAATATTTTAAAATTGAAAAATATATGTGCCTGATGTTGCAAATGTTTTTAATCTCTTCTTGACTAAAACTGTCCAGATAATTGAAAATCTCCTGATAAGTGAAGTCCGGATTACTGAATAAGCAATATTAAACTTCTAAGTGTAGATACTGTTAAACTGCTTAAAATATATTTAGAAACAAAAAAATTTGGTGATGAAAAAAAAATCAATACCTTATATTTATTGTGTCGAATAAAAATTATGTGATTTAACATGTAAATTAGTTTAAAATGCCTAGTTTATCCAGGTTTTTTAGTGATTTTTGTTCGAAATTTCAGGTTTGATTAGCCTAAATTGTCAAATTTTAGATTTTTTAAGGATTCCAGGTTTAGTGGCCACCCTGACTTAATGCATCATTTCTTAATTTATGTTAAGAACACTTTGAAAGCTTTTAAATAAAAAGAGTCTTAGTAATTTGAATTACATAAATATGTTGCATAGGGGTCTTTATGACTACTTTTAAAACTCATTGAGTTAAATGTTGCAAGATCAGACCATTGGTCAACCTTTATACAAAATGAATATTTAGTGCTATCTTAGAATCAATAAGGGAAGAACTTTAAAACTATACTTTAAACTTTATGTCTTTATAATATTATAAAAAACATTTTTGTTCTAAATAATTCTAGTAAGCTCAATTTTGTAAATTTACTTTGAAATTAAAATCAAAAGCTTGAATTTCAAAAAGTAAACAGTAGAAGAAAAGTTAATCATAAAATATCAAAACACTTTGAGCTGAACCAACTGATACTAATTGAAATATAATAGAATCTCTAGCACTAACTTTTAAAATTCTTGAAAATATCCAGAGTTAGCAAAAGTCAATCTGCTACTTTGGATAAGTTAAACTAGCCTGAGTCAAAACTCTATTGTTACAGTGCATTAAAAACTGGCCATGTTGTTTCAACTATTTTTATTCAATTTACAATCATTAAACTTAAATTCTTTTTTTCTACCTTTTTGTGGACTTTAACATATACAGCCAGTTACACAACACTAGTATAAAGTTTAAATGCCAACTTAAACTTTAAATTAAGATGATGCTAAAATTTTGTAATTTTAACCCTATTAGTAACAAGTATTTTTTACTTAAAACTTAAAGTTTGAGGTAAAAATTTCAATATCATAATAGTATTGCTGATAACTAAAAGTTTATAATCAGCTGTTTATTAACTACAAGAATGGGAATTTAAAAGTGTTAAAAATATTTAAAACTTAACAATATTATAAGTTTTAAAACCTTATGTAATTTTAACAATATTATACTACATATCCAGCTAAAATGTTCAAGATTTTGGTTTAACACAAATTTGTTACTACAAGTTATTTAATATTTTAATTTCTAAATTGAGTACAAGTAAATATTTCAGAAGTCAGAACTATTTCATTTTGTATTTTTTATTTACTTTATCAATAAGATTGCTAAGAAGATATCTAGTATTGTGGGGGAATAACCTATCTGAAAAAATAGACTATTTTATGAATGGAGCAGTACAAATAGAGTGCTATAGTTTATTTTGTTTAACAACAGCTGTTTCGAAAGACAGATAGTCAATCTCTTCAGGCTTCAACAAAATAAGAATAAGCACGTTTTAGGCAACTATTAATAAATACAAAATAAATACAAAATACAAAATACAAAATAACTGAATGGAGCAGTAAAAAATTCTTTCTCGTCAAGTTTAAGTTTCAAGCGAAATATATTCAAGCATTAAAAGAACAAAATAAACTCTTTAGATTTTTTTTTTTGAGTACTAAAAATGTATATATATATTTAAATAACTTGTATTTTGAACTTCAAACAAGTTGAAGCTGTAGGAAATTTATGCAAAATCTTATTTTGCCTTGTGTCCAAATTTTAATAATTTAAAGGAATTATTGTTTTTCACTTGATATAATTTTTTTCTTTAAAAAAAAAACAACAAATATATATAGTAAAACTAATTCCCAGAAAAAACTAATTTTCAAAAACAAAATAAGTGCTAGCTAAAATTATTTTTGTCTTTGATTTCTTGATTGAACTTGAAATAGCTTGTTTATGGGTGTGGCTAAGGGAAATAGAGAGAATAAAATGAGAGATCAAGTGATCTACAGTCCAAAGTCCAAGAAAATGAGAGAATCAAATGAGAGATCGCGTGATTTATGGAAATTCTATAAAAAAGAATTGAAAATCTATAAATACGCCCGATCAGAGCGTGAAGGGGCATTTCACCTCGAAACAAGCACGAAGCGACATTCTGCTCCGCAAAAGAAATAACAGCCGCCGTCACCTTTGGTAGAGGATAATATCGACAACTTTTAAGCAAGAAGATTTCAACAACCACCTAATCGAAGAAACCCACGCATTCTGTAGCATCGAGAATCTAAGTACTGCAAGTACTCTTTCATCAAATAACTCTATGCTGGATTCCACGATTGAGTCACAGCGTTCAAGGAAACAAACTTGAATATTCATCTTATCAAGTAAACCCACACAGACTGTGGCGTCAACCTTAGCTACACTTCTACGAACAAGTTGTTTTCGTACTTCACATTAGTTATATCGTAATATTTATACATATTTATATTATTCCTATCTACTCACTATTGTACTTGTATTGTAATAATTATACATATTTATTTTATCGCATTTATTAACTACTGAACTTGTATTGTAATATTTATACATATTTATCTCGTCGTGCCTATTTAATATCGTATTTTATAGCCACGCTCCGATTACGGAAAGGAAACAAAAGAAGACCACGCAACGTTATCAAGGTTCTGTAAACGAGACGGACCAACGTCGAGTGCCAGAAACTGAGCGACCGGAGACCAGTGACACGTCAAGGAGGGAATCCAGAGCAGTTTCCCTTCTAATTGTTGATTCTAAGTGTTTAGACTTATTGTTAGCTGTCATTGCGTTTATTTGTACATAATAAAACAACATTACTTAGTTTCATTATATTTAGTTATACAAATTATATAATTATGTCCTTAAAACCCCTAAAAAAGGCATTAGTCTTAAAGTACCACGCACCCGTTCGCGCACCGAAATTAGTCGTTCCGAGCTAACCTGGAATCTGATGAGATTGTCGAGCCTGAGACCGAACCGAGGCAATTTCGAAGGAAATCAGTGAGGCTCCTAGTCTGGGTAACACTAAAGCAATCGTTTTGATTAGAAGTATTTTATACTAAGTACTTTACGTGACAAGTTAAATGTCAACTATTTATTAATCTTAAATAAAACCGTTGCTGTCAAATAATTGTAAAGTGTATGAATTTCTTTACTAAACAACTATTTTAAGCTGAATTTTACATTTTTTTACATGATAAACACTACGTTTTTAAACAAAAGTCTTCAAATGTCTAGCTTGCCTTTACAAATCAGTTTAAAAAAGTAGAAGTTTTAAAGAATTTAAACTAATAAATCTTGATAATCTTAGCTCTGATTACTAAGAACATTTAGGTAAAAGTACCATAACTAATTTCAAACTATTCTTTCTTGCAATTTTTTTTTATTTCTAATTTTATAAATTGTTTTTAAATTGTTTTAAAACTTTAGAAAGGTTTAAACATATAAAAATAATAATGCGCAAACGATATCAAAAGTTAAATTATTTTTGTATGTAGCAATTTTGAAAAACTATTTTTATATCAATAAAGTTAGTTAATTAGTTAACAAAGTCATGTCTATGTTTTAAGCAATTATATTAAAAATAAAAAGCTATCATTTTTAAAACTGTTTTGATTTACCGTGTATTTTATGCACTTTAATCAAGTTTGTATAGTTTTAAATATTTTTGCTTAGACTTTTTTATTGATTAAAATAAATTGTTTTAAAAATACAAAAAATAATAATTAGATTATTTACTTGGATTTGTTTACATATTAAGATGAGTGCTAACAATAACTTAAGTTATTTAATTTTTTATTTGCTATTTCAGAGTTTTTCATTTACATTTTTAATTTATTTTATTAGTTCTATTTGATTAGATTGAACAACAAAAACAATGGCAAATTTAGCTACATTTACTAAATTTATATATAACATACGACTCCTACCGATAAAATTGTATATTTATTGTTTAAACCTTGAAATACTAAGACATTATTTTAATTAGCTGTACATCCACCATTCACAATATCGATGGCAAGTGACTTTACCGCCAACCAAGCGTCTTTCTTTGCTTTAGGAATCTCCCTAAAATTAAAAATAAATAAGCTCTCTAAAAAGTTAAAGCAAAATGATAACTAAGTAAAAAATTTGTACAAAATTTAAAAAAAATAGTGAAAGTCAAAAAAGATATTCTATTTTTTTTAACTTAATATGTTTAAAATTTATAAAAAAAAAACTTATAATCCAACTTGTTAAACTAATCTTGTATTCTATTAAAACTTTGTAAAATTTAATAGATAATACTTAAAAATTTAATTATAAAACTAAGTTTGAACGTTAAACTAAAACAGCTGTCATACTTATTTAAATTTAATATTATAAAGTTTTTTTTAAATTACGAGATTTAAAAAATATAATTAAAGTCAGTAATTAGTTTCAAACTTTCTTAATATTACTTTCTTAACAATGTTAAACTTAAATCTTCTCAATTTTAAATATACAGATGGTTAAAATGCTAAAAAATATAATTTGTAATGTTTATTACATATTAAAGATAATATTTTTTATCATTTAGAGTCATTAAATTTTTAATATCTAAAAAATTAGGTAATAATATTATTTAAATGATCAAGTTCGTTTACACTAAATTAAAAAGTCTGCAAAACAAGTCCGGACTTTCGTTTGCCGTGAGACAAGCTCAAATTTAACAAAAGGGTTGATCATGCCAATTCGATCATTAGACCACAAGTTTTGGTAGACTGAGACCGGTTTCGTCCTTATTAGGACTCATCAGTCAGTCACAACCGAAAAATTGTAGTCATCAATCTACAAACGGTTTATCATGCTTTCGCACGAAGCAACCATTTGCTGGCAATGTTAGTGACGTCAGCATTGTCTTTGCCGTGCAACGTTTAAAACATTGTCCACTAGGCAAGACATCTGGTACGCTCGTTTTAGTACAATCAACAAAATCGGCGAAAGTCTGTAGAAAAAGTCCGGACTTTCTCACGGCAAACAAAAAGCTTGTCTCACGGCAAACGAAAGTCCGGACTTGTTCTGCAGACTTCGCCGATTTTGTTGATTGTACTAAAACGAGCGTACCAGATGTCTTGCCTAGTGGACAATTTTTTAAACGTTGCACGGCAAAGACAATGCTGACGTCACTAATCATTGCCAGCAAATGGTTGCTTCGTCAAAAGCATGATAAGCCGTTTGTAGATTGACGACTACAATTTTTTCGGTTGTGACTGACTGATGGGTCCTAATAAGGACGAAACCGGTCTCAGTCTACCGAAACTTGTGGTATGATGATCGAATTGGCATGATCAACCCTTACATTAAATTAGATGTTATTTGCTATCAGATAAACAAAAAAAACTACAATAATTACATTGGAGATAATTTTAAGAAACTTAATATTGCAATTTATTTTATTTGAATTTTTTAGTTAAGAAAATCTAAATACTTTTACTTAAATTAAATTTGTTTTAAAAGAAAAAAATTCACAAATAAATTAAGAGTGGAAAAATGAAAATCTAAAGTAAATAGTGGTTTTTTTATTCTAAACTTTCACTAAAATATAATTTATTAAAAATTTTAAATCACAAATACATACTGACTTTGTGAACAAATTACATTTCTAGTAAAATAAAACTAACTAAGTATTTGGTAACCAATTTAATGTATACAGTGCACCCTTTGCTTATCCGGCCTCACTAACCTGGACCCTCGCCAATCCGGCTGTATTCAACCGAAAAGTAGACTAAATTAAATTAGCTGAAGCAAAAAGTCAAAGAAAAAATTGTTTACGGTATGATTTGTTTTGAAATAATTAAATTGAAATTTCAAAGTTTTCTTTTTTTGTCTGTTTTAATGTTTTGTATGTTAAAAATTTTTTATAAATTACGTTAACAGACAATATAGCCTTTTGTTGTATGCATAGTATTAAACAAAACAAGCATATTGTTTAAAAACATAACTATGTCTTTTTCTTATTTGGTCAATAAACAATCCGGCCTAATTACAAAAAAAAAACTTCTCCAACATGGGCGGATTAGTAAGGAGGCACTGTATAAATAATCGAACTTTATTCATAATTTACACTCACTCAGTCGACAGATAAAACCCGTTTTCGCCGCCACCAGGGGCGCCCGGGAGCTCAACGACGAAACTGCAGATTATTTTCTTCTCTTCAAACAAATAATCCGCCGTCGTTCCCGATGCTTTGTCTGTTTGTTTTTGTTTGTATTTAAATTTAATTTTGTATTTATTTTTAAGTTATTTAATAAAAGTATTAATGAGTATTATAACTAATGAAATGTTTAATGGGTTTAAAATTAAGTACTTAATTATGCTACAAATTTATTTCTTATTTACTTATACTTATTCTGGGTCGCTTGTAGTGAATTCGTTTTGTTTTATATTAAACGCTAAAAAAACACTGTACAAATTTTTTTTTAAATGTCAGTAGAAAAGCTAGCACTTATGCCCTTTAATTTTAAATGAAAATCAGTTGACTAACAATGAATGAATTTTTTTTAACAATAATTAATATATAAACGCACATAGCGCTTTTCCTGATTTCGCAACTTTGTACTTGTGGTTTGCATCTTCTGATTCGATCATCATTGCCATGTTGTTTGCTGCTGATTCCTGGCAACAATTTTTGTTTGAAGGAAAAACACTATAAGATTATAATTTTACAAGCAATAGTTATTTAGTATTGGTTTAAACTTAAACGTATTTTAAGTGTTCACATTATTATTTCTTAACTCAAAACACTGAACTGGTGGTTCTAAAGATGACATCATCGCTTTCTCGTGCTCGTGTCAAATATTTAAAAACAAAGTAAAATATTTATTTGTCTGTTATATTTTATGTTTAAGCATATTTATATCATTCAAGTTAAAATTCAACTAGTTAAGTGTAATTTTCAAACTCACCGTGATGTTATCGAACTCAGTAACATTATCGGTATAAGACAGCGGAGTCAGAATGAGCTTCCCGTAAGAGTGGAAGTCAACAAAAGCCAAAACGTTGTCCAAATTTTCAAAATAATCCGCCAACGCCTTTGTGCAGTCCTGATAAATATTAGCACTACTATTGAGTTTTATCGAAAAGTTGTATAAATAAGAATTAAGCAGAACTCTTGTTAGTAAGTATGAGATTTGTATATAAGAACCGGCTTTTAGAGGCAAAACAAACAAATTTAAATTTCAGTTATTTTTATTTTAGTTCTAATATAAATCGTTATTTGTGTTTTTTTATAATGTTGTGTTTTTGAAGAAAATTTTTCTTGTTACACAGACTGTAAGGTTTTCTTTAAATTTACCAAACAAACTAGAGTTTTAGTTGTTGTAAATAAAACTTATAAGCTAAGCATTGATAAGTAAGCTTACCTTGATTTATTAAAAACTATAATCATAATTGGTTTAAAAAATGTTGAAAATTACTGCCTAGATCTTTAAAATCAAATAAACTTAGCTTTAGCTTCCGTTTAAAGATTTCTTTTTAAATTTTTTTAAATAGAATACAATAAAAACCTTAAGTAAACTTTATAAGATATATAAGCTTACTTCTGAAAGTGGTTTGTCTCCCCTATATGTTTGATAGTCACATTTTTTAGCAGTGGCTTCTTCATCTGTAAGACTTTTTGTTTTTTGACTAAGTACAATTAAATTACAAAATTCTAACAAAAATTTATTATGCTAATCAAACTGTCTCGTAATGCTTTTTACTTAAAATAGTTATGTTTAAGTTTACATAAAATAGATTTTGCTTTGCGCCACTAACCACGCTCAATAAGTATAATAAATATATTATTTTAAATAACAGAATCAGAGAACCTAAAACAAGTCTAAGAAATGTTATTAACAAAAAAGAACTTTTTGGTTTACTCATTTGAAGTTTTTCACAAATGTAACAGTATAATTTATTTTACAATGCAACTTATTATCAGTATTAATTTTACTTGTTACTAACTAAGCTGCCATCCAGTGGGAAAATTTCTGTTGGGATCCGCTCCAACGCAGCTCCCCACTCTCGTGTCCGAATGAGTCCTAGTTTTTCTCCACATGCGATCCTGAGAGATAAAAAGCTATAAATAAAAAGAATAATAATAACAGTTCTAATAATACTACTAATAATAATAATAAAAATAATAATTATAATAATAATAATAATAATAATAATAATAAAAATAATAATAATAATAATAATAATAATAATAATAATAATAATAATAATAATAAAAATAAAAATAAAATAATAATAATAATAATAATAATAATAATAATAATAATAATAATAATAATAATAATAATAATAATAATAATAATAATAATAATAATAATAATAATAATAATAATAATAATAATAATAATAATAAAATAATAATAATAATATTAATAATAATAACAATAATAAAAATAATAATAATAATAATAATAATAATAATAATAATAATAATAATAATAATAATAATAATAATAATAATAATAATAATAATAATAATAATAATAATAATAATAATAATAATAATAATAATAATAATAATAATAATAATAATAATAATAATAATAATAATAATAATAATAATTATAATAATAAAAATAATAATAATAATAATAATAATAATAATAATAATAATAATAATAATAATAATAATAATGATAATGGTAATAATAATAATAATAATAATAATAATAATAATAATAATAATAATAATAATAATATTAATAATAAAGATAATGATAAAAAACTCATAACGCATTTTAGTTTGTTTTAACAAAAGTTTGTTTTAAAAACAATGTTCCGATTAACGAGCTGAAAAGTATAAGTAAGATCTAAACTTCAAACAATAAATGCTACACTATTACTACTTTTTTAGTCAATTGTTTTTTAACTTTATCTTATAAATAATGTTTAAGTTAAATAACTTTTCTGTATGAATAACTCTAACTTAAAAAATGCTTATTTTATTTCCGTTGTAAGTTTTAGTATAAAATAATTATTAGCACTATTCAACTTTAGGTTTACAACATTATTTTAGGTTTTTTTGTAAAGATTTAAGGGAAATTCGTTCATATAATGTCATAAGGCTTTTTAACACTTAATTATAACTTTTTTTCTACTTATAAGTTTTAAGTTTTTAAAGTAATTAAAACCTGTATTACAGTTTTATCTATTAGGATTGAGATTTTTAAAACTATAGTTTTAGTTAGCAATTCGAAATAGTCTTCTATCATAATAGTCTTATGTCATATTATAAGTAAATAAATGCATTTATTAATAAAAAACTATTCGGATAGAAATAATTATTCTTAGAATGTCTTTAGGGCTTCAAATATAGATACATTATTTAGTCAAAAAGTTCGTTTTACATATACGTATGATAGTATTATAAAAATCTTAATTGATTAATTAAATCATAACCAGTAAGCAATAAAGAATCACTATTTCTAAGCAGTTATTAAATATTTGATTATTGTGTGTTATATGTGACTTGACTACTAAAGTTTTGAACTATCTATATTAAAACTAAAATAAATTTTTTTTCATATAAAAAGTTTTATGAAAATAAGTAATAAATAAGAACTTTAGTCCAGCTGTACACGTATCCATCCGGATTCATAACCGGAAGAACAATGAAGGTAATTTGATTGAATATTTGATGAAGTTTGTTGTTAACGTCTCTGTAGACTTCTACCAACTTCAAATTATAAAATAAAATGTAAAAATTAGTAGCAAGTAAAATTTCTAAACAGCTAAGCTTAAACAAAGTAGTAGTGACTTGTATTATATAATTGAAAGTTAGCGTTAATATTAAAGACTTGAATTGCTATATTGATATGTGTTGTAAAACAAAGAAAAAAGTAAAAGTATTTCATATTTTAGTGCTATTGAATAATTATTTAGATAAAAAAGAAAAAAAAAGTAGTAACCTTCACTCGAAAAAAATTATCTATAACGATTATAAACAATGTAAAACTAAAACAAGTTCAAGAAACTGTACTAAATCTAAAAAAAACAAATTTATTTTCAATAAACAAACATTCTCTATTATTCCAACACACGAGGCAGGTCCGATCCATTCTCTTGCATGCTGTCCGCAATTAATAAACATTTTCTTGTTAGATTCATTGTAGTTAACCTAAGAATAAAGTATTCTGTTTTGTTCTTTTCAGTAAACTTTTGTTTAGTGGTATGTAGGTTTTGAAATTCGTTAAGTTATTACTGCAGTTTTAAAAACACTTATGACAATCGATCGTTGGTTTATATTTTATCATAGCTATAAGAGCTATAAGAAAACTAAAACCAAAATAAAAGTGCACATCATAATACGTCATGTGTATTATTGCAGTTATTTAAAAGTAACTTTTATATTAAATTT
>NW_028139984.1:0-38130 GCF_965202585.1 Thalia democratica | reverse complement strand
TTGAATGCTACTCAACAAATATTTTTTAATTTTTAATTTGAAAAACGTTATAGGTTTTTCAAATGTTTTAGAATTTTAGTAATTACTGTATGTAGCATTTTTAGTAATATTATTATTTTTAAGTATGTCCCAAACATTAAAAAACTAAAAGCAAAACATTGATCGCAACTAATGCAACTCTTATATTAATTTCAAAGGAACATTATTAGTTGCAAAACTTTTAATAGAGTTTAACTAGTTGTTAGTCCTCAATGTTGTTTTATATTCATAACAGAAACAATTCTTCATACAACTAACCCCTACAGCACGGTGGAGGTGACGACCACTGTCCGTCCAAGGTGCAGTAATTGTCCATGTCACTACCGGGTTTGGGGGTCTGGTGGTCGGCCTCACACGTGAACTGGCACCTTGACCCGAAAAAGTTGCCGTTTGTGCAATTCTTCACCACCCTTCTCAAATTTGTTTGCTCAGGACATACAATTGCTGTTTTGATTGTTTTTGCGTTTATAGGTTTATACCAGATATTTATAAGTTGAGTTATTAAACATCCTGCTTCGATAAGGTATGAAGTTAGTTTAAAAAAAGTTGAGAAAGAAGAAAATTTCGTTTATATGTGGTAAAAAGTTTAATTTAAGAATTTTTTTACATGTAAACGTTGTTAATAAAAAAATTTTTTAGAACAATGTACTTTAAACTAGTTACATTTTATTAACACTCAACTAACGGGCGCAGTGTGGAGGGGGGTTGTTGAACTCGGGGAACTCCTTTCCATCGACGGCAGAGCAGACGGTGTCAGCGTCACCAACAAGAATGTAACCCACGTTGCAATCTGAGTGGCACGACACTCCCTCCAACAACAAGCTCTTCTTGCAGTACACTTGCCCGTTCGCTGGTGCGGCAGGAGCCTTGCAGAGCGCTGTTCGGTTTATGAAATTGATTAATAGGATTTTACAAGTGTTTGAAAACGTTTTGTTCGGTATAATTACAGTTTTCATTAGTTCATCACTTGTTTTTGTATAAAGTTTTGTACACATGTCTTAATCCTCTTTGCTTTAAGTTTTAGTAAGATTTTAACCAATGTTAATCAGTTTAATATCAATTTTGAAGTTTCAAAAAGCTTTTCTTACAAACGCCTGTAAAGAACTACGAGCCAAAACTATCAACATACTTTTACAGTTTAATGAGCTTTCGATTTATAAGTTTACTACAATATACAGGTAAATGTTTTTTTTTCTACTAGTGTAATAAAACCTATTAAAAATATATATAATATTTTGTAACACTCACGCTGGCACACGGGAGGTGGGTTGTTGAAGGTGGGATCGGATGCTCCATCTTCGAATACACAAGTCGCTTTCTTGATGCCGTCCAGATGGTATCCTGTCAAAATGTGTCGATTTTACAAACTTGATTTGATATAATAAAATTTTAAATGTGTACTCTGGTTGTAAACATGGAAAAATGAATTTTTACTCACTTTAGTATTTTTAATGTTAAACACAACTTACCGTCGTTACAGCCGGAATAGCAAGAAACTCCCTTCTTCAAGTCATCTGACTCGCATTGCACGTAACCGTTAGTTGGCGCTTTAGGGGCGTCGCATCTCTCTGTAAAAATTATTTAAAATTTATTTCAGTTTATGTTTAGTTTAAACAAAGTCAAATTTTATTTTAGATAACTTTTTTTTAAATATTATACTTATAAGTTTTTGATTAGAAATAGTACAAATAATAAGTTCTAGACTTTTGACCAATAAACATTATACATTTTCAACTTTCAAAACCAAAAACTTTACATACTTTCTCTGCAGTATGGGATATCGAACTTTGTTCCTTTATTTTCAGCAGTACAGATGTTGATATTGTTGCCGATCAGATCGAATTCTTTGATAAAAAAATCAGTATTAACATAAATAAAAATAATAAATACTAAATTTACTCAACTACTTTGATAAAAACTAAAGTCAAAAAATAAAATTTAAAACTATACTTACGATCTCTGCAGCTGTAGTAGCAAGTGACTTTGGTGTCAGAAGTCTGACAGAACACGAATCCGTTCTGAAGTTTTTCCGGGAGTCCGCAGTTCTCAGGACTCAATGGATCTGTTTTGTGATATTTTTGACTAAAACTTGTATTGAAAAGTTTGTTTTTCAGATGAATAACAAAATCTTAATTTGTTCGAACTATAAGTTTTATTAGCTAAACGCTTGTCTGAAAAATGTTTTAAGTAAAGCATTTCTTTTTAAATATTTTTTATTATATTTTGTACTGATGAAAATACATTACATGCGTGTTCGTAAAAACCTCATTATTAATTTTTACAATAAGCTTACGCAGAACAAATTAGTTTAAACGTTTAAAACTTCTGAAAAAAAAACTTCTTTTAACTAACCCTGCTGTTGCAGGCATGCAGTTTCTTCTCTACCGTTGCACCCGTCAAAAGGGCAGCAACACCTGCAGACAGAACCTCCCTTCTTGTTACACTGGGTTGGATCCCATGCGGGGCGCGGGTTCTGCAGGTGAATATTGTTGAATAAATAAAAATAAAATTATACTGATCTATGAGCTATCGGTAGCATCAACTATAAATTCAATATTTTTTAAGAAAAAAATTATTCAACAAAACTTGTTTTAATTGCCTAGAAACTCAAGTAGTTAAGAGTTGTTTAAAACATTCTTAAGGTTCTAAAAGTGTAAGTTGGTGAACAAATAAGTAAAAATTAAAAATTATGCTGAAATAGATGCTGACTTACGTTGGTAACATCAACTGTATTTTTGATAAACTTTTTTAAGGCTGAATGCAACGATGGTTTAACTTGTTTTCTTAGAAGCTTATGATATTCGAAGTTGTTGAAAAAATATAATGACTCAATTGAAACAAAACTAACTGCTTGTTAGACAGTATAAGCTTTTAAATATTTTTAACTTTAAGGTTTAATAGCAATGATATTTTTTTTGATATAAGTAAAAAACCACGTTTACCTGTACTTCGTTGTTGTGGCAGGCCAGATCTTGCTTGCACCTCCTAGTGATCGATTTTCTTCCGTCCTGGTACAAGCGTGTCTCAGAATAACAACTTTCCTGTTAAAATTGTTTAGTCAGTACAAGCTATTACGGCGCATTTAATAAAAAGAGAATTGTGTTCTTATCATAAATCTTGTTATTGCACCTAAACGTTATAGTTCATTTAAGTATAACGTTTCAATTTCGGTAAAATATTTACTGAATCAAGTAATTTTTTTACTTGAACAATATAAATATATTTTAATACCTCATTAGCCCTGCACCTGGTCAATTTTCCCTTCAGTTGGCATTCCTTGTCATTAGCAGCATTCCTACATTCCCAACAGTGTAAAGCTATAAATAAATAAAAAATATACTTTTAATATTTTAAAAGTTATCAATATAAAACTTTAACTACTAATAAGCGAAATTAAAGTATTCGTTTTGAGAACCGAAAAGAGTAGTTTACAAATTCTGTTATGTTTTATAAAATTCAAAGATTCTATTCGTCAAGAATTATTTATTACAAGAATTGTGATAAAAATAAGTTACTTATAGTTCCTTGAGCATTGCTTAAAAACTATTGCGATTAACAAAACTACTTATACTAAATATGTAAATATTTTTTTATAAACAAACCTTGTATAATAGGAACTGCAACAGCAAGAACTAAAACAACTGTTTGTAAATACTTCATTTTCTATCAGATAAATATAAATTATATGTATCTGTAAATGAACTTGTTTTTGTTTTTTCTAGCAAAAAATGAGAGTGTTTTATAACTAATAATGATTTTCTTATGTTCCTATAAAATTTATAAGAAATATTAAAAAAGTTATTTCTTTAAGATATAATACAAGTTAAATTTCATATATTGTTTTTGATTTAAACGCTTTAAAATCTAAAGTTTAAGTTATTTAGTTTAGAAGATTTAATTATTTATTTTAGTAAGTTTTTTCATGATAGCAAACTACTTTACTATTACTTTGTACTAAAAAAACTTAAAGCTAGTTCTAACATGAGTTACTATTAAATATATATGCATTAGTTTCAAACTTTTTTAAAGATACAAAAACCAAGTATAGTTCTTATTGATTGTAAAAGTTTATAATATTTCTACGACTGAAAAATGACTAAATACTTTTATTAGAATAAAAATATAATTTTAATAATTTATCGTTTTAAAAATTCAAATCGCTCGTAAAAAATAAGCAATTGTTAAAACAGTTAACTATTTTAAAGTTTAACACTAAGTAATTTAATGATAAATTTTTTTTGCAAAAGTTCTTACAAGTTACATTGCTGCTAACGTTGTATTGCTAGTACAAATTCATACTGACCTGTTGAAACAAAACTCAGCTTATATACTTCCTTACGTCTAAGTATAGCCGCTCTAATCACCCTCCATCTTGTGATGCTAATGATCTTTCAAAGTCATCAGTTTCTGTCTATTCAAAGCAATTAAGCGGCATGAATTTAAACTTGTTGCGTGTAAGGAAGAACTAAAGTGCTAATTGCAACATGCAATGTGTTAAGCTGTGAGATTCGCGTTAGAAATAAATATAAGTTGCACGTTTAGAATAATTATAGAAACGTTTGCAGCAACCATGCTAGCATGTAGATTACCGTGCTGTTAGCAAGTTTTGAAAAAATTTGTTATACGGGCTATACCAACTTAACTTGTACCTTTAAAAGCAGTACCGTAACAAAACCTTTTAAGAAAGTTAAATGTATTATGTGATCACATAAACAATGATAGTTATTATTTAAACATAAACAAAAAAGTTTGCATGTTATTATTTTTTATTTAAAGTGCACGTTTTGTCTAATATTAGAAGTAAACAAACGGCAAGCACAAGTTTGGTCATATGCTAGTACATCTATATCTAGCGTAGTTTTCATCTATATAAACAGTTTGCTTCTACCAATACCATTCATTATGTATACAGCTCCTGTAGAGTAATGTAAACAAAAGTAAGAAGTTAAGTTGCTCGTTTAAAAGCACTAAAGTTTTTAAAGGAAGTATCAAAGAAGAAGCAATATTTGTATTTAATTGAAAGTGTTTGTTGTAAAGAATTTTAAGTATATAAACTTAAAGCTAAAACTAAGTATGATTATCATTCGAAAACTGTGTATAAAGTGATCTTGAAACAAATTAACAAAAATAAATAGCTAGATAAGCATTCGACTTGCGAAAAACAAAGACATAGTGCGTAAGATCTGAATAAAGAAGTACATAGATAAGTATAAAAATGTCTAAACAGAATTTTAAATAAATAAAATTTATAGAATTTAAATATTAAAAATGGCAGCAAATTTTTTATATGTTTATAAAACCTGTAATTTATTTTATAAAATTAAATTAAACGAAAGGGTAAAATCAAAAAGATTGCAGTGTTAAGTAAAGCACACTCTTAATTGTATGTTGTTTGTATTAATACAATTTTCTTTTTAATGTAAACAACTTATTACCACTGTTTATTACTTTGTAGTCTAGTTATAAAAGAAAAATGTAAATTTTATTTTTAATTTATTTTTATTTTTATGCTATATATTTTGAATAAGTAAATAAGTTAAAAACCTAACTATTCTTGTGTAAGTACAAAAAAATTAAGTCAACAGATAAAATTAGAACTGCTTACACTTTTGTTTACAGATAGATTATTTGGTAACAATATGAAAGTTTTACTAGTTTTAGGACTTATTGTATACGTCTACCTACCAGCTATCCAAGGTACAAAGTATTAATTATTATTATTTTTTTAAAGTGCTTATTCTATAAACGATGTTAAAAACTAATACTTTCTGGTGTATTTTATTTTTAGTAACTTATGATAGAACAACTATTTATTGTTTGTATATTTAGGTAAAATCTGTTTTTTCAATCAAGAAAGATTTCAATTGAGTTAAACTTATTTTAAAATATTTTTTATGAAAGCAAATGATATTAAGCTTAAAAATTGAAACTACTGTTACATCATTAATAAATTTTTATTTTAAAATTACATTGCTAGAAAACTTTCAAATGCATTTAAGTTTTTACACTGATGATAACACTTTACTGTATTTGTTTCTTTTAGTTATTTTTGGTTATCTTTTTAGCTTTACATTGTTGGGAATGTACTAATGCTGCCAGTGATAAAGAGTGTAAACAAAAAGGAAAATTACAGAGATGTCAATCTAGCCAGGTTTAAAGTTATTGCATGATTACTAAATTTATTGAGTTATAAATGCTGAAACAGTACTTAATTGCTATTGCACTCAACTTGCTAACGAACAATTTCGCAGGAAAGTTGTTTTTCTGAGACACGATTGTACGACGGAGGCAGAAAATCGATTACTAGGAGGTGCAAGCAAGACAGAGCTTGTGAAAATAACGCTATTCAGGTCAGTTCGATACGATAACAGTAAAAAATGATTTTACTTAGGTCAAATTTTTGTGGAGTAATGTAGTTTAGTTTTAAAAGCCTGTAATTTTTTTTTGGTTTTAGCAATCTTAAATATAGTACTCGTTTAATAATTTTTCAACTCTAATTACGTTTAAGAGTGTATGTATAGTAGTGCAGAAGCAACATCTCCAGTCATTGTTTATGAAAAATACTCTCATCATTTCTTAAGCTTTATTCCATTACATAAGGAAACAACTGAGATAACAAAGTTTACACACGATGTTACCAATTTAGTAAATTTCCTACATCAGTAGAACTTTGAAGTACTCATTTATTTATATTTATATCTATAGAATCCACGACCCGCATGGGATCCGACCCAGTGTAACAAGAAGGGAGGTTCTGTTTGCAGGTGCTGCTGTGGTTTCGATGGTTGCAATGGTAACGAGGAAACATCCTGTCTTCAGGAGTATGGTTGGTTGAGTTTATTTAAAAAAGGGTTTAGTTAAAAAAAGTGGTTTATTTCTAAAACTATATGAATTAGAAAACTGATAAATTGCAAAGTTTTTTAAGATTTTTTACACAATTGTATTATAAATACCGATAAGTTGCGTATCAAAAGAGAAAAAATTTGAAATAATTTAACTCATTGTTCGCTTTAAACGTTGCTGGTTTCATTTCACGCTCAAGTCTTGTTAATAGTTTAACATTCAATAATAATTTCAACTTTTAAAAGTTAAATTTCGAACTATATACAATATACACATTCTGGGAAAACGTTTAAAGTATAAAATAATGATTTGAAATAATGACTAGCGTTTTTTGTAATTTTCACATTTATCATAGAGAAATGTTTCAAGTATTTGAAAACTTTCATTGTTTAAATCTTATTAAACTATATCTTAATTTAAAATAAAATTGGACGAACGAAATCTATTTAAATTTAGTTTAATATAATTGCAAATACAAGCTTTTAGAAAAGAGTTTAGCTATTGTGAAGTATGTATATGATTCAGTGTAAAACATTCTTACACGTAAATTAAAGTTTTAAGCGTAAAGTATAAAATTTATTTTTTCCATCACATTTAATTTGTAAATATATTTTGTTAGTTTGATAAATTCACAACTTAACTTTTTCTAGTACAAATCTTTAATAAAAAACAAAACAAACAAATAACTAATTTACACAAAACAGACCCAATAAACCCGGAAAGCTGTGGTCTGAAAGAACATTTGGAAAATGGGTTTGTGTACTGCCAAACAACTGATATTGAAGTGACCTGCTACTACACTTGCAAAGAACGTTAGTATTTTTATAAATGTGGACATAAACGATTTTGTCAACTTATCTTTGTTCATAAAAACACATACTCTAAAAACTTTTGAAATGTTATAAAGAACTATTTATGTCTGATGCGAGTATCAATAAAACAAATAATTAAGTTCTAAAAGTACCTAAATTACCTAAAATTTGAGAAAAAAACAAGCTGTATAAACTAAAAATAGTAAATGCGTATAAATAATTTATACCTCTTTTTCAGAATACAATTTAGTTGGACCGAACATGAATGTTTGTAATATTAAAAATCTTGGATCAGAATTTGAACACCCTGTTTGTGAAGAAAGTAAGTAAACCACAAATATCTATAAGCCTTATATTTACATTACACACGTATAGAATTTGTTGCTTATAAAACGGTCTAGTTTTTACAATCTTATTTAATATAATGAAACCCTCCTTCGTTTGTACTAAAAATTTTATTTAACTTGCAACATAAGCTGTTTAAACTTCAGTTGTTTTAGTTTGTTACAGCTGCAAAAAAAAAGTCAGTTTTTTGTAAGAAAAAAAAACAACCTAATTTATGTTTTCAGAGAGATGCCAGCCACCTGTAGCTCCTGAAAACGGAGAAACCAAGTGTGAATCTGATGACCTGAAAAGGGGAACTTCTTGCGTCCACACTTGCAACCAAGGTTACCATGCCAACAAAGTTATGTCATATAATGATACTGATGTGCACATGCCCATTTTCAAATTATAGTTCTAACTTATAAAGTTCAAGCTGTATTTAAGTCTTAATTTTTAATTGTAAATGACTGAAAAAAATTGTTTATGAACTCAGATCAATAAATGCTCGTAATATAACACTCTTTTGATATAATTGTTAATTTTTACAAACACACACCAGGATACCACCTTGACGGCCATAATGTAACGACCTGTGAATTTTGTAACGAGGCTGCTGATCCAACATTTAACAACCCCACGCCCGTTTGCTTACGTGAGTATCTTTTTTTCTTGTGTTTTACGATTAAAAGTACACATGAAGTTGTTATCAACAAAAACATCGGCGAAAGTTTGCAGAGCAGAAGCCTGGACTCTCGTATGCCGTGAGACAAGCTCAATTGTTGGTTGTATTTAATACGAGCGTACCAGATGTCTTGCCTAGTGGACAATGTATTCAACGTTGCACTGCAAAAGACAATGCTGAAGTCACTGATCAATACTAGCAAACGGTTGTTTCATGCGAAAGCATGATAAACCGTTTGTAGATTGAAGATTACAAGTTTTTCGGTTGTGACTGACTAATAAGTCCTAATGAGGACGAAACCGGTCTCAGTCTACCGAAGCTTGTTGTCTGAAAATCGAATTGGTGTGATCAACCTTTTTGTAAACATGAAGTTCTTATCTTTTTTTAAAATTCAGTTTTTGAGTAGTTTCAATTAAGTGGTTTATTTAGGTTGACTTTTGCGAGTATGAAAACTTAATAACTACTAATTTTAATTCATTAATTTTAATTTTACGAACCATTAAACTTTAAATAATGATTATATAAATGTTATTTTTCAACAAATAGTATTTCTACAGCATTATGCAAAGCACCAGTAGCTCCAGAAAATGGACAAATAATTTGTGAAGATAATTTGTTGTTAGATGGAATATCATGTGTATCTACTTGTAATGAAGGTGAGTATATCAAAATTAAAAAAATACGTATTTCTCTTAACTATCATATTTAAAGTGTGATGGGAATAGTCTCTACATACCTAAAAATTTTATAAAATTTATTCGTAAAAACTTTCAAACTCTTTTAATTTGCAAAATGAATTTGTATAGTAGAACTAAGATAACAATAAACTAAATTAATTTAATATAGTCTTTGTTCTTAGTTTTCTGCTGTTGTTAAGTTGTTTATAAAGTACGGTAATAGTTTAAGAAAATGTAATTTTTTAAGGGTACTACTTATCTGGCGAAAATAAAACAACTTGTAGTAGTTGTGGAGATGACAAAGTTAAATTCGACAATGACATATCTATTTGTTTGCGTTAGTTTTCAACAATGAGTCTTACACGTAGAATTTTTTCTAAATTTAAGTTTGTTAGTAAAACATATAAACTTGTATTATTTTAATTTATAAATTGAATTATCAGAGCAATAACTAGATTCTGAAAAGTTCACTTTTATTGTTACAAAAAAGAATTAAAAAACATAAGATAACAAAAGTATAGTTGTTGTCTTACAAGTAAATTTTTTTGTTGCTTTCTAAAAGTTTAAATCATCTTACTGTAACATCTATTTGTTTCTGTAGCACTCTGCAAAGAACCAGTAGCTCCAGAAAATGGACAAATAGTTTGTGAAGATAATTTATTGTTAGAAGGAATATCATGTGTATCTACTTGCAATGAAGGTATGAGTAAAAGCTTTTTTTAAGTTCAAGTATAGAATTTCATGTTAATATACATTTCAGGATATCATTTGGAGGGAGACAGTAAGACAACTTGTGGATTTCAAAATGATGCAGACAAAATTGACTTCAACAATCCAATACCTGTTTGCTTGCGTAAGTAATATTTATTATTAGTTGAAATGATAGTTGTTTAAGTTTAAAAAATAGTAAAAGATAAATCAAAGTCTAAGGTGTAATTAACGAATACACATTAGATATATCACTAAATTTAAAGCTTACTTTTAATAAGTCTTAAAAGTATCTTAATAGTTTTTATGTTATTTTATACAGCACTCTGCATAGCTCCAGCAGCTCCCGAAAATGGACAAATAATTTGTGAAAATAATTTATTGTTAGAAGGAGTATCTTGTGTATCTACTTGCAACGAGGGTTAGAATTTAAAAAAATTAGTTAACTATTTTACTTGCTGACAAATTTTTTTTGACAATTATCTGAAAATGTGTGGTGATATAAATCGCAAAAACTTTCGAACTATTTCAGATTGCAAAAAGGGTAAATATAACAAAGTTCGAACAACTCTAGTAGTTATTTAATGAACTTAAACTATTTTACACTAAAACTTATTAATTTTTTTAGGCAGTATGTTTTTAAATTATCTAGTTGTGCTAACAATTTTTTCAAATAACTACTATATTTTAAGGATACTATTTAACTGGAGAAAGTAAAACAACTTGTACAAGTTGTGGAGAGGACAGAGTTAAGTTCGACAATGACATACCTATTTGTTTGCGTTAGTATTCGGATTAGTAAAAGTTGCAAATAAAATAAATTTTACCATAGAAATTAAAATGAAATGAACAAACTATATTTTTGCTCCAGCGCTAAGTTTATCAAAGCAAAATACAGCTTTTTAAATATTGTCTATTAATGTTGCACATAAATAAAAAGTAAATATCATACTGTACAAGTTTAGTTGCTGTTTTAATTATGATCTTTTAAAAAATCTTTGTAGCTTATGAATCTCTTCTATTTAAACTAGCAAGTTGTTTCAACAGCTCTCTGCAAAGAACCAGTAGCTCCAGAAAATGGAAAAATAGTTTGTGAAGATAATTTGTTGTTAGAAGGAATATCTTGCGTATCTACTTGCAATGAAGGTATTTTAAGTCTTTAGTTGAGTTGTACAATGTTATGAACTTATGCTGAAAAATTTTTCAGGATATTATTTGGAGGGAGACAGTAAAACCACTTGTGGGTTTTACAACGGAGCGGATGAAATAGATTTCTACAACCCAATTCCTATTTGCTTGCGTCCGTTTTATTTAACAATAGTTTTTACTGATGAAACTTTTTGTTATATAACTAGTGTAAAAACAAACCCAGTTCAAAAGTACACCATATATCTCTAAAACTTCACTAAAAACTTCACTAAACATTTTAAAAACATTTTAAAAGTTTTAAGCATCTTATCGGCTATAAAACTCTGTTGGGTTTTATGAATTGAAAATTCTTATAAAATTATTCAAAAATTACTTGTAAAACTAGTTGTTTATTCAACTAGGAGTAGTTGACATTTCGTTGAGTTTTTGACTCATACAAAAGCATTTGTTTTTTTACTGACTTAAACTAATAGAAAGTAAACATACAAAGTTTAACTTACAAGCTTTTATCGTGGCTGAGCTTATGACGAAAAAAATCAAAACTAATAAATTAATTAAATCAAATAGATTTGTATAATAATTTAATGTACTTTGAACATGTTTACAGCTCTTTGCGAAAAACCCGTAGCTCCAGAAAATGGACAAATAGTTTGTGAAAATAATTTATTATTAGAAGGAGTATCTTGTAAATCTACTTGTAATGAAGGTGAGCTTTGAACATTTTCAAGATCTACAAACTAACAAAACAAATTGTAAATGTTTACCTTTGACAAAAAATACACATACAATACTTACAACATTTAGAAACAATAAAACTTTAAATTAAAGTTAAACTTATAAATATTTAATTGTAATATTTCAAACTTTCCACAACTATTAGGCTATCATATGGAAGGGGACTGTGAAACTACCTGTGGTTTTTATAATGGAGCCAAAAATATTGCTTTTAATAATGCAGTACCTGTGTGTTTGCGTGAGTATTTTTTTTCTAATATAATGTAGAAGTCTAGTGTAGAACAGCTTAGATGATATCGTTGTCTGGAATGTTAACATGTTGTTATAAACATTTCTAATAGAATCTTTAAAAGAAAACATTGTACTTTAAACAAATTAATTTGATTAGTGTTGCCTCTTATTATAGTATTTTTTATTAAGAGGCAAGATAACCGAAAAGTTTCTTTGTACACCAGGTCCTTAGACCAAACTTTTTTAGCGCTTTTTTATCGTACAATAAACAATACATTCATTTTTTACAATATTTTTCAACAGCTCTTTGCAAAACACCAGTAGCTCCAGAAAATGGACAAATAATTTGTGAAAATAAATTATTATTAGATGGAGTTTCTTGTAAATCTACTTGTAATGAAGGTATTTTTGAGGCAATTATTATTGAAACAGCTTATGATTATGTATTGTTTATCAATCAAATCGAATCGTTATGTACTTTGTTCTACATTTACCATGCAATAGTTAAAGTTTTAAATTTTTTATAATTAAGACATTTATTTTCTTATTTATACTTTAGGATTGGTATTTTTTAACAATTTAAATATTTATTTTTCAATTTCTTCAAAGACGTTAGAAACTTTTTTGATAAATTAGAACAAATCATATACTAAAACTTATTTTTAGGATATCACTTAGAAGGAAAAGATGTAACAACATGTGGATTTTTTAATGATAACGAAAGTATTGATTTTAATAATCCAGTACCTATTTGTTTGCGTTAGTTTTACTATTGATTACGTAAAAAATAGTAACTGTATAAAACCGTTTAATTAAATATAAGTAATTGTAAAGTGATTTCTTAGTGTTGTACTTTTTATAATAGTTTAGCTAAAAAAAATGAAAAACTTTTCGTAAAAATTATTTTGAAAGCTACTTCTGAAAAGTTTTACTCCCAATTTTAAAGCATCTTTGGCTTAAAAGTTTTTAAAAAATTATATATTTAACGTTTTACTATATCAATTTTCTAGAATTTTTGTGTTTAATAAATAAATTTTATTATATGTCTCATATACTTTAATATGTTCGTGGTTTATTTGATTTTTTTACAGCACTCTGCGAAAAACCAGTAGCACCGGAAAACGGACAAATAGTTTGTGAAAATAATTTATTATTAGAAGGAGTTTCTTGTAAAGCTACCTGTAATGAAGGTAAGTATATTTCGTAAAAAAAACAAAAAAAAACGCTACCATTTATGTAAAAAAAGTTGAATACTTAGAAATAGGTTACACATACTAAAATAACATGTAAATATTTATTAAACGCTAGTTTAAATTTTTATTCGTTTAAAAAACTAAAACAAACGGTAAAAAGCGATTTGCAGAATTTCTAAATACGCTTTTATTTTTCAATGGTAATTTTCAATGAATTTATAATTTATTTATTTAAGTTTAGATATTTATACTTGCCTTTTCAAAAAAATTTAATTTATCTCATATCAGGTTATCATTTGGAAGGGAAAAAAAAGATCACTTGTGGATTTTACAACGAAACGGAAAATATTAATTTTGATGATGAAGTTCCTATTTGCTTGCGTAAGTTATTATTTATTTACACAACAGTTTTTTCTAAATTTATCAGTATACAAATGAGAAGTATACGAAGTTCAAAAAGTATACAAAGTCGTAACAAAAACAAAACTCTGGCACAAACAATTTAGCAATTTAAACTTATTATAACTAATTAGTAACTACTCTTATACTAACAACTTTAAAATTTATAGTAGTTTTTATATAAATTTAAACTTATAAATAGTGTCATAAGTCTTTCTACACAAATGATATAAGATTTACAATAAAAGTAGCACAGCATAATCATACAATTTTTTTTCTACGGTGATTTATAATATAAAATAAACTTCTAGCCGATCGTAGTTATTGCTAAATAAGTTTTGTAATTCATCAAACTTTTGGCAGCAAAGTAATTTATGTTTAAGTATTTTACACAGCACTGTGTAACGCACCGGTAGCACCTGAAAATGGAAATACTGTTTGTGAGAACAACTTGTTGTTAGAAGGCGTATCTTGCCAATCTACTTGTGTTGAAGGTTTGAATTGTAATTTAAAAAATATAAAATCACAAAAGTCATAAAACCATATGTATTTATAAACATGTTTTAAATGTAACAAGTTAATTGAGCTTGTTTTTTAGGGTACTTTTTAGAAGGAGACAGTAAAACCACTTGTGGATTTTATAATGATGGAGAAGAAATTGCTTTCAACAACCCAATACCTGTTTGCTTGCGTTAGTATTCACTTTATTGGTTTCATTTATCACTGCGGTATAAAAAGTGACTTAAGGTGTCAGAGTTTAAACAGCTTTATTTAAACTTGATATACAAACAACTATTTTTAGGCTTTCTACTCATAAATAATACTGCTTTAATTGTTTTAGGATAAATATTTCAATATTCATACAGCTTATAATATGTTTCATCTATTTTATACAGCATTATGCAAAGAACCAGTTGCACCAGAATATGGACAAATTGTTTGTGAAAATAATTTATTGTTAGAAGGAATATCTTGTAAATCTAGCTGTAATAAAGGTAATAAATGTACTTTTTGTGATTTTTATTCAACAACAACCTTATTATAATTTTAAGTACAAAACTTTGTTTCAAACTCGTTTAAGTTATAGTGTACTAATGTGAAAGTTTTTATACAAAAATCATTTAGGTTAAAGTTTTTAGCTGTTGGTTTGTATTATACACACAACTTTTGAAAAATAAGTTTTACGACTTTACAAGCCAATTATGAGTCATAAGGGATTTTTGTTGTACATTTTTTATTTTTAATGATCGTTATTTTTGATACAACACTTCAAAACTCTCAATGTACATTAACGGTTTTTGTTTTAACTTAAAAATAGACACAAATGCAAAAAATATTTTTATAACTAATAAGCCATATGTGCTACTTAAACTGTTATTCCAACCAAAAACGTGTTTCATTTATCTTAACTTATATTTTACGGTAAATCAGCAAAATGCTGATCACAAATCGATGATTTTTTCATAACTTGCAAAACATCGACTTAGAAAATCTAATAAAGTTAAGTGGCTGTTTAAAATAAACAAACTTTTAAATAAACCGACTGTCGCTTATATTTATCAACTTTATTTTTAGATTAGTTTTAACTACCTGCTATGTTTTAAAGATACGTTGTTATGTAGATTTTATTCTTGTTAAATTGATTTTATGGTAGAACATTATCAGTTGTAAAACGAACTTAACTAATTGATTAGCAAAGTTTTTAATTTTTCTTACGTATGTGTAAATGGTTAAGAATAAATTAAACTTACAGGATATCATTTGGAGGGAGACAGCAAAACAACTTGTGGATTTTATAATGATGCAGACAAAATTGACTTTAACAATCCAATACCCGTTTGCCAGCGTTAGTTTTTAAAAATTAAATTTTTTCTACATCAGTATAGCTGTAAAATGTAAAACAACGAACATCAATATAGTAAACTAAGTTTTCTTTAATAAAAATAAAACGAAAATTTTGTGTTGAAAACATATAAACAACTGCATTTATACTTTTTAGTATCGTACTGACTAATTAAAAAAAAAACCAAACCAACTCACTTTCGTAAAAAATATCTTTGTCGGTTTAGCAGGATTTTAATCTGACTTGAAAGACTACTCAAATTATTAAAAACGAAAATAAATTACTTTAAACTTTTCATAAATATTATATTTACGTACTAAACTGCCGTTTGATTAAACAGGCAATTGAAGTAAATTTACTTTTGTCTTTAATGTATTTGTGAATTATTATATTTTTCTACAGCACTTTGCGAAGCACTAGTAGCTCCAGAAAATGGACAAATAGTTTGTGAAAATAATTTATTATTAGAAAGAGTCTCTTGTAAATCTACTTGTAATGAAGGTAAGTTACAACTTAAAAGTATAAAACAAATTAAAATTGACGTTTAGACCTCAAACTGCTTCACAATTTCTTTTTTATTAACAACTCTACGTATTCAATAAGTTGTTAATAATTTGTAAACTTATATTTTATTCTAAAAATTAGTATAAAATTATTACTAAAAAAGTTAATATATGTCTTCTAGGTTATCACTTACAAGGGGATTGTGAAACAACATGTGGATTTTATAATGAATCCAAAAATATTGCTTTTGATAATCCAGTACCTGTTTGTTTGCGTAAGTTTATTTTATTTTTAAGCAAAACTGGAAATAATTTCATATCACTCGCAAAAGAATTTTGTATCAGATTTTGTATCAAAGCTTTAAAGTTTTGTTGAATTTTTTTTTATTGTTTATTAAAATCTATTTTCGTGGTTTCAGACAACTTAGATTATTTTTATTACAATAGTTGTTGTTCTATATCTTATTTGTAAATTGAAATAGTATTAGCTTAAAACGCTTATTATAATTTTTACCACAATTTTCAACTAAAGCATTTATATGAAAAGTTTCATACAGCATTTTTTTACAGCACTATGCGAAAAACCAGTAGCCCCAGAAAATGGACAAATAGTTTGTGAAAATAATTTGTTATTAGAAGGAGTTTCTTGTAAATCTACTTGTAATGAAGGTGACTAATAATATATAAAATATTAACATATTAACCATTTAAAACTATTCTAATTTAAATATTTGTTGTACGCTAATAATTGAAACAAAAAAGTTGTCGTAATAATTAACTACAAGAAAAATGAGGGAAATGGAAAGCTAGAAAAACATAACTTTTTAAATAACAAGTTTTTTTTATTTAAACTTATTTTCTCATTAAGTACGTCAGTATTATGATTTAAGTATTTAAGTATAAAAACATAAATTTCAAAAAGCTAGACTGTTTTGTTTTAAAAATATAGTGTTAAATAACTTTATTTAGCTTCTTTGACCATATTTAAACTTTTTTTTCTTTTTAAGGATACCATTTGGAGGGAGATAGCAAAACAACATGTGGATTTTATAACGAAAGAGTTGAGATTGCTTTTAGCAACCCAATACCTATTTGCTTGCGTAAGTTGAAAAACATTAATCATTTTTACCTACTAGTAACCACCTAATAGTCTTTTAGTTTATCGAAAGTTATTTTAGTTTTTTAGGTTCACTAAAAGTTCTTTAAGAAAAACTATGAATGAAAATTTTACATCGCCGTACAATTTTTGCACAAAATAAAGCTGTAAATAGTTACTTAAAAATTATATAAAATACACTTTTACTTTCTACAGCTCTTTGCAAAGCACCAATAGCACCGGAAAATGGACAAATAGTTTGTGAAAATAATTTATTATTAGAAGGAGTTTCTTGTAAATCTACTTGTAATGAAGGTAAACTTGTGTAAACTGTTAACTTATAATAAATGCTTTATGAGACCAATTTTTAAATAAATTTTATCTCACTTTTAAGTGTTTAGTATTTTTTAAGCTAAATAAAATAATACTATCATATAACTTGTCTAATGCATAATTCGTTCACTGTATACTTTTTTCAAAAAACATTTAATATAAAACAAAAGTTACTTTAAGTAACACTAAATTATTTTTTTTATTAAAACATCATCGAAACTATTCAGGATATCATTTATCGGGAGAGTGTATGACAACATGTGGATTTCAAAATGATGAAGAAAATATTTTTTTGATAATCCTGTACCAGTGTGCCTACGTTAGTTTTATTTTTGAACAGTGTTTCATTATATGTTGCAACTATTCACTAACGTTTATAAGCTTGACTTTAATGTAGACTCAAAAACTTTTTTACAAAAAATATTTTAAAAGATTTCTAGGTCAAAAATTTAATAATATTAATAAATACATTCTTACAGCACTCTGCGAAGCACCCGTAGCTCCAGAAAACGGAAAAATAGTTTGTGAAAATAATTTGTTACTAGAAGGAGTCTCTTGTAAATCTACTTGTAATGAAGGTTAGAGCTTGTTAAGAAGCATCAAAATGCTGTATTTATTATGAAACATAAGCTGTTTATGTTTATTATAATTGAAATCCAAATAAGTTTCATAAGTTTGTACATATCACATAATAATTTTGCATTGTAGGATATCATTTGATTGGTGAAGATGAAACAACATGTGGTTTTGAACCAGGCTCAGATCAGATTCAATTTAATAATGATATACCCGTTTGCGAACGTTAGTTGTAAAAACTAATAAATGTATATTAATAATTTGAATAACGTTTGATTCCGTTAAAATACAAGCTCTTATTTTGTTTTTAATGAAATCAATTTTTTTAAACTGAATAAGGAATACTCAATCAATATCTAAGTACAAGTTTTTTAGCTTTCTTTATCTGCAACTAAACTATTAAACATTTACACAGCGTTGTGTAAGAAACCGAAGAGGCCTCTCAACGGAAAAGTTAAGTGCAAAAGTCAAGTTTTATTGGAAGGTGTACAATGCGTGTATGAATGCAATATTGGTAAGTTATTAGTACTTTTGAAATAAATTTGCAGTTCAAACTTTTGGTTTTTACTATTAAAAAAATTAAAATATTTTTACAAAGAAAGTGATTAACAAATTTAGTCAGTAGGAGTGTATAACAAATTTTTTAATTGAAACAGGTTACATCAAGATAGGAAGCGAAGAAACGATTTGCGCGAGTGTCGAAGGCAGACAATTTCCTCAGTTCAACAATCCTGTTCCTTATTGTAAACGTTAGTTGGTAGTATAGCTACACTAGCTTTTTTTAAACACAGTCAAGTTACTAGCTAACAAAAGCGTTAAGATTCAAAAACTTTTTAAATTTCTTATAACACAAAAACTAATAATTTTTGTACTTTTTAAAATTGACTTAAATAAATCTGAGTCTTTAATTTTCTAAATTTAATTACTTAAAAAAGTAGTCTGATAAATAGATATTTTTAGCCTCATTAGTTTTATCTTAGAATAATAAGTTACATACCAGAAATACAAAACTCTTAAAAACTTTGTTCAAACTTTGCAACAGTGACAAAGCTCCTACTTCCAAAAATAAATTCTTAAACTAACAACACATTTTTAATACGCTTACCGTTGCAGCTGTTGTGTGCCCGGAGCAGAGGAACTTGAGGCGAGTCGTGAAGAAATGCACGAGAGGAAACTTCTTCAGTTCCAGGTGCCGCTTCCAGTGCGAATCCCCGCACCAGACCCCCAACCCCGGCGACAAGATGGACAACTACTGCACCCTGGACGGAAAGTGGTCGTCACCGCCACCTTGCTGCAGACGTGAGTTTGAAACAAAACATTTGAAGTAAAATGTTAATAATAAAATTATGTTGCTAGCGGTTGTGGGTATTGCGCATACTTTACTAGGAGTAGTCGAGAATAAAAGCTTTGTTTCGTTAGCATGAACGAAACTTTAAAGTGTTATATGAGTTGCATTATATGATTTTGAATGCATTCATAATAAGAAAAAATCATATAACACAATTTTCAGTAAAAGACATTTACAGTATCTATTCTTTGTTTTATTTACAAAAATGGCTTAAACATGTGGGTTAATTATTTTTACATTGTTCTGTTAACGCTAGCTCTCCAAAAGTAGCAAAATAGAAACAGCAAATTAATTTTTTTGATATAAACTTCAATAAAATACTTTCAGTACCGCACCCTCCCCACTCAATAATGGACTTCTTCATTCTTCTGGACTCTTCATCATCCATCAGGCAACACAACTGGGATCAGATTGTCCTCTTTGTTAACGGGATTCTTAAGTTAGTTGAAGTGTTAACTTATTAAAATTATTGCTTTAGTAAAACATTAAAATTTTTACTAACGTTTTATTTTTACCAAGCTTATTTTTTATCACCTAAAAAGTAATGATACTTGATTTTCAAAACCCTTTTATTGTTATAAATTAAAATTATAAAGTGTTTTTTTAGTTTTAGTGTAAAAAAGTAATTTTTTATCAAGATTTTTATAAATACAAAAACAAACTTGAAGTTGCTTGTTCGTCAACTTTTCACATAGAAAAAAAGACTACTTCAACAAAAGCAAACTTTAACTTCAAAAACATTCAAACTGTTGTTATTTTTACAGTCAATTCGTACTCGACAAGGAGTACACTCAAGCTTTCGTGTTGAGGTTCAATGAGAATGTAGACGAAGAAAATCAGGTTTTGTTGAACAGCAACGAGAACAACGATCAGGTGTATGAAGCTCTGTCAAGTATTCCGTACAACGGCAGAGGTTTGTGGTTTTAATAATTAACAAATTTTTTGCTTGTTGTTATTGTTTACGTAAACTTAATTTTGACTTTTCTATGCTAGTTTCATAGTTTTTATGATTATAAACTAAATTGTAACGACTTAAAAAATTTTAAATATTTAATAGTGAATTTTTTTGATCATTTTTTAAAACAGCAGAGGTTTGCTATTTAAGTTTAACTAACGCTTGTAAATACATTACATTGTTATCATTTTTTTCAAAAACAATTTTTTGTTGATCTTCATATCTTTAAGCTTTAAGAGTTTTTTGAGTTAGACTTCTTAAGGAAGCTAAATTATATAAATTCACCACAACCAGGCACGAAGACGGGAAGGGCGCTGAGGTACGTGAAGGAGGTATCGATGAAGAAGAGCTTCAACAGGGATCACGCCAAAGACGTCGTGTTGCTGTTGACCGACGGAAGAAGTTACGATGACGTTGATGTTCCCGCCAAACACCTCAGGGATGCAGGCGTTGAGGTATGACGGAATAATACTATAATTTCCGATATACTTGAAAAAGTCTTAGTAATAAAAAGCTTTATGTTTACCTTTAACTACATGTTGTTTAGTCAAGATTTTTCTTGAGACGTATCCTCACTATAAGTTATCTGTTTTTATTCCCCTAAGTTTAAAATCCTCTAAGATTTCTCTTTTAAGTTCGAAAACAAAGTGCATTCATTTACAAAGAGTTCTAATAAAAGAAGAAACATAAAACTGACTCTTTTTTTTTTCTCAGATATTCGCCGTTGGAACTGGGCACGCAGCCAAGAAGAATGAGCTGCTGGCCATAACCGGAAGTGAAGACAATTTATGGACTGACGTCAGCGATTACGTAGCTGTTGCTAAGCAAATTGGGGACTACATAGTCAGAGACTCGTGCGATTGCAACTAGGTGACGTTGGAGTGTTGTAAATAGATCTAGATACAGATCGAAATTGTATATAAATTGTGAATTTGGAAATGTTTTGTAAACAGTTTTTTTTTGTGCAGTAGTGTATATATTTGTAAATGTGCCTTTGTTTAAAGTTTGTACAAATTGTTTCTAAATTGTACAGTGCTTGTATTTTTTAAATAGTTCGTGATGTAAATAAACTTTGGTATTGTGAGCAAAATCGTGGTACTTCTATAAAGTAATAAATCACAGAAGTAGATAAAACATACTCATTCAAAAAAATTAGGTCAATTTTGAGTCAAACTCAGTTAATAATGTCTAAAATAACAATAAAACTGTATGTTTTATATTATAGTTGTTTACAGAATTTCAAAAACTTTTTTTTAATTTTGTCCATAACTCTAATATATAAAAGGACTCAATTTTATTTACCTAAATTACTTTTATTCTAAGACCTTTGACAAGTTTTGATGTTGGTTTAAAAGCACAGCCTTAAGTTTTTTTTTACTTTTAGTGTAAAAAGATAGGTTTAGTTTAATTAAGTACTTTTCATTTAACTTAAAAGTTTTTAACACAACAATTTTTAAATGTTTATTTTTCTTAAACTGTACACTTATAAAGTTATTATTAATAAAAAAAATGGCAAAACAAAATAAAAATATCAAAGTTTTCTTATTTCTGTACTAGAGCAGATCACTTAAGCTTAATTAATATATTTATTGTGCATATTACATAACACATGGTAGTCGAAATACTTTTAATTAATTATAAACCAATCTCTTAAAACATAAAAAAGAAAAGTACTGATTTATGTTTTTTTTTTTATTAATTCTAAAAGCATTTACATTCATAAAACATACGAAAGAAAGAAATGAACATTATAGCAAAATATTCTTGGTATAATAATTAAAACTAAGATAAGCAACTGTTTACTTAAAACTTATAAGTATTTGAAAAAAAATTTGACTACATTTCTTAATAAATAAAAAGAGTAGCTTAAAGAATATAAGAAAAATAATTTACTTTATTTGTATAAGCTTCATTCTAGTTTACATTAAATATTTTTTAAAGTAAAGTAACTTAGTAAAGTTTATACACAGTTGATTCGAGTGTTCTTAAAAGAAGGTTGTTTTATATAAAACTATGTCATATAAATAAAATTTTATTTTTCCAAATTTTGTCATTAAACTACATATTTAATAATCTAGAAAAAAATGTTTAGCTTTTTTTAAGCACAAGTACAAACTGTAACCAAGTATTTTGCTAAAAGAATCAATATAGAATTAAATGACGTAAATGGTTTAAAATTTTTAATGTTGATCTTTAAATTTGTAGTACTTATAAAATCAAATTATACTTTTTGTTAAAACTAGTTTTGACCAAGAACTTTTAACAAAAAAAAAATTTAATATAAAGCGTAAAAAACACGTTTTAAGTAAAAATTGGCAGGTAAACTTGTTTATAAAAAATCTTTTTTTGAAATTTTTATGTTTTCACAATTAATGCAACTTCAAAAAGATATTTAAAAAAATATGCTATAAATATTTGCAAAAAATTTTAAACTCAATGTATGCCTTCACCAGTTTCGGTCAAAAGAAAAATATAGAGAAAATTTGAAAAAAAATTGAGCAATAAAGCCATCCGAATTCGCCGTTTTGAAAAATTTGATTCATAGGACAGAAATTCCAAATAAGAAAACTGTAAAACGAGTTTTCACTTCCACTTGGTAACTTCTTTTCTTTTCTCGCTTGACTATTTATCGATAAAAGATATTACTTTGAAAAATTTCTTTTGTCACCGTCCCATCAGGTACATGCAGTGCAAGTGAAAATCCCCGAACCCGAAACTTATGATGACGCCCAGGCCCACCATCAGAAAGTTGTTGGCCGAGTACATCCAGTAGTTCCGCCACCCACGCAAGCTCACCGCCGCGTTCAGAAAAACCACCGCTAGGAGGAGCAAGAGGAACACGAAGAGGCCCGCGCTGTTCACCTTGACCAGCTGCACCAGCCTCTTTCCCGCGCTCGACTGGATCTTGGTCTGGGTCTTCTGCCACTTGCGGTAGTACGTGTACAGCGGCCACACGAACAGGAATATGCCGAAGCAGAACCCTAGCAAGCCGACCAAGTTCAGCGCGAGGGAGTAGTACGCCATGTTTTCAATCAAGGGGGTTTCCACGCACCCAACACCCTTTTTAAACTCAAACTTGTTGGTGGTGACAAAAAGGGTCGTTTTCGCCGTTGACTTCAAAACGGTGATGACCAGGGACGCTTTGCAGACGATGCGGACCGGCAGAGTGTTCAGTGAGGACAGGAACGGGTGCTCGTACAGGGTGGTGGCACGGTACCACATGACGTAGAAACCGAAGACGCTCACGGCGTCCAACGTGGCGCTGCACCCCACCGACACCACGTGGCAGTGATCGTTGCCACGGACGACGTGCGTTGCCAGGGTGAGGATTATTGTTAGTACCAGCCGCACGTGGATCATCACGCCGAAGAAGAGGGCCAGGTTGAGTTGCATGTGGAGCTTGTTTTCGTTTGAGGGGTTTTCCCTAGATTTCTGCCACTTGTAGGAGACGAGAGCTGCCTGGATAATTGTTATTTTTTGTGAATCTTTGTGGTATTAGTATAATATAATTAACTAGTAATGAGTCATTTTTTAACATAAGTTTTTAACTGGCGTCGATAAATTTGTTGAATTCAATTATTGTCTTATATTTTCAAAGTCTTGAAGGATTAATATGTAAAAAAACATTTTGTAAGTAAAGAACTTGTACAAAAACATTTCAATACAACTTATTGTTTAATTTGTTTTTAGATGTATAAGTTAGAGTTATTTTTAAATTTCGTAACGTAACGTCAAGTACACTACTACAAACTAAAAAATACATACCTGAAATATGAATGAAATAGCCAAAAGTGTGAGATTAATACAAAAAGCTAGCCAGGAAAAATCAAATTGATTTTCTTGATTTGTTGTTTTGTTTTCTTGATAATCCATTGATGTAATGTTCATGTTTATTTCATTTATAAATTTTCTGTTATATTTAGATGCATTAACTTACGTTATTTATTTGTAAAATAATCTTTTGATATTAAATCAATTTTAACTTAAAGAATCTTTTTTAAATGAATAATTTTATGATTTTATTATCATTATGTTTTCGTCAAGTAACGTAAATTTTACTTATTTTGAAATCTAAGTTATATTAAGTTGTGTACAAACTTATTAGGAAAAGTTAAACTTATTAAAATAGGTTTAGGCTGCCAAATATAGATTTAAAACATGTTGCAAAAAGTACATACAAATTAGTTAATTTTTTATTTATCAAAACAGGAAACAACTTAAATTTAAATGTAAACATATTTATTCAAACTTAATTGGAACTCCCATATTTAAAAGTCGTAAACTTTATACTGTCAATCATTATACAGTCAAACAAGTTTTTACTTTTTTGAACTACTTTTTAGAATTAAACAGCTTTGTATACTACTAAAGTGTGTATTTTTACTACAAGTATTTTGTGTACAATTGACTATTTATGTTATTCAAACTAAAATACTAGTACTTTGAAATATAAGCTTACTATGCAAATTATTTAAGTATAGATTTTCTTTATTCTTGCTATAAATAACCAAAGTAAAAAAAGCAGTTAAAACCTACGGTTAAAACTATAAATGAACATATTAAATAAATGCATAAATACAAAGCTTACTAAGTTTAGTTGTTAAAAAAATACTTATTTCAAATTTAGTAAGTTTACTTTTACTATATCTTTCTAAGATAACTAATAATAAAATAAAAGGCACTAAGTAACATTTAAAAAAGTAAAGATTTAGAAAAACTAATTTAAGCAAAAGGTTAAAACTTATTTAGTCTAAAACAACATTTTTTAAATAACTTTGTTAATTGCAAACAATGTATAATTAGTAACTTTATTTAGTTAGTTATTTATAGAATTAATCACAAAACAATTAATTACATAATTGCTACATTAAGTAGTGTTACTTTATCTTGAAAATATTTAATTAAAAATTAAATCAAAGCATTTTGTTTGCTACTTAAAACGTTTTTGACCAAGTGACAATACAAAAGTTTATCCTTTTTTAACTACAGACTGTGATTAAAATAAATGATACGAAATTAAAAATGTAGTTTTTTACGTCTACATTCGGGAAAAAACTTATAAAGAAAAAACTACTAGAACTTTTCTTAAAGTTACAAGGTTAAAGTGTTTTTGGTATTGATTGAATTAATTAATTAATATTTATTCAACTGTTTAACGAACAAATAAAAATCAAATATGGTTATTTGAAATTTGGAAACATAAAATTAAAACGTTTCACAGAAGTTAACTTTCAGCTTTTTAAATAGCTTAAACTTTAAAATTACATCAATAGAATATATTAAAGGTTTATCAGAAACTAATTTCGTGCTTATGCCTCAACACTACTAAGATAACAACAATTTTGCGATTCAAAAGTCTTTATAAGAATATATCTGAAAATTAACATATATTTTAAGTACACTTTTGATAAATTAAGTTTATATTTATATTTTGAAAAATTTTGTTCAATTGCTTAAAATAACTTAGTTGATAAACAAACAGTTCTTTTAATTAAATACAATAATAATATGCAAGAAAAGATTTAATCAATCACAGTTTTAAAAACTAAACAGTGAAATAATAGTTTTGAACATAAAATTTTCGTTTATTTTTCTCAAAGAGACGAGAGAAAAGGGAAATATTGTATACGAACAACAAAAACTTTGTAAAGTCATTTTTAGTGTTAATATGTAAATTGAGAAACAAACAACGCATACACAATTTGATTTATGTGGTGAAATCACCTATAACCACTAACACTTTAGGTTTGAAAAAGTATATTACAATGAAAAGACTATTTTTACACGGTACCGTATGTTTGAGCATTGGCAAACAATTTCGATCTGATAAAATGTCTCAGCTTTTGTTAAGGAAATGTTGGGCAAACATTGGATTGTTTGCGCAACATAATGTTTAACGCCCTTTTACTTGCAAGGTTTTTAAGTGGCTGGTTTCAATACGGTCAAGTTCAGTTTTAGGTTTTGCTATTGTGTATAAGATAGATTTTTGTTATATTAAAAAATTAAGATGAAAGATTTTAAGACTATATGTTTGTTTTAACTATAATAATTTGTATACATTTACATAATCTGTTACAAAAAGTAAGATTAAAAATAACATTATAATTGTATTACATTTGCTTTTGCATATAATCTTCAGCAGCTTAAGTTCGAAATAATATTTTATAACATTTTAAAATGTCTTTCGAATTTAAACAGCTGAAGATTATATGCATAAGCATTTAAGAATCAACTTTAGTGTTTTTTTTTAATCTCACTTTTTGTAACAAGTTATATAAAATCCCTTTAAGTGGACTCAGTGATAATAGAAATAGTTCAGCTAATTATGTTTTACGCTTACACATATATAACTTTTAAAGAAATATAAGTACTTTAGTAACTTTGTTAGGATAAAACGGTCTTTAATTTAGAAAAATTAAAAAAACATAAACTATTTTGTTTTAGGTTACATTATTAGTTGACTGTAGATAAACTTTTATTTTTAATAATTAGTATCTAAATTAGTATTAGACAACTTTATTCTTAGCAAAAAAGTACTTTTTTAACGAAAAATTAAAACATTTTTTTTTCATCTACACAGTGTCTAACTTAAAAAATATTGCAAGTAGATTTGGACTAAACTGAAACGCGTTTGTTTTAAAACATTATCAAAACTTTCAAAATAATCATGTAAAAACGTTTTAAACTATTTTAGTTTATCAGTTAGCTAAAGTTTCATTTTTTGTAAAAAGAATCAGAGAAGTGTTTACTGTGTTAATTTAGACTAGTGTTTACATTTTTGAGAAGTTTGTCCTTTATATTCTTTTTAAAATAATATATAGTATCACGTATCAAAAACAATTGTTGTTTATAAAAGATCAATTACTTATAAAACTTTAGAACTAGTCAAACATAAATTTAAATGTAACGAAAAAATTACTTTCATATTTTATAAAATTTTATTAAAAATAACTTTTTAAAAATTGGTCTAAAAAATAAAAACATTCTTTGCATTTTCTAAAAAAATTTTAAGTTTGTACACTTAAATTTTTTTTTTCAGTTTAACGCTGTAATTAAAAAAAATATACTAATACTTTTTTCATAACATATAAAAATGTTAATATTTTAGTTTTTGAGTTAAGTTTGTTTTAAAAGAAACTAGAACTAAAAATTAAATATAATACTTAGAGACTTATTATGTTAAAAACTTAATTTAAATTAACAAATTATTAATCTAACTACAAACTATTTATATTTATCTGTATAAATCCTTGTGTAAACTAAACTAAAAGTAAACTCAACATAAATAAGTGTAAAAAAACATTAAAACTTAATTAAAAAGTCCGGTTTTCAACGCAAAGTTATAAAAAGTACGTAGAGCTCGTAAAAATAACTATGGGCTTTACGTTAAACCAATTTACATAAAAAAAAACTGTTCCAGAGTTTAAAACCAAACTTGACTTTACGTTTTATAAGTCTTGCATGTACTACAGACTTGCTTTTAAATATGCATAAAACGTGCATCTATAATGTAATATAGTCATGATTAGTCTTGAACTGTATGTAAATTAACACACCTGATACAACTGTGTTGTAGCTTGAGAAACATTTTGTAAACCTTTTGTTTTAAAGTTCTCTTGATTCACAAGCACTTTGATGTTAAAATAAGACTGCAACAAATAAACGTTTTTCTCTTTAAATCAGTTGTTTCTAGCTCAATAAACTAGTCAGACTAATACAGCTGAAAGTAAAATAGTTTTAAATAACATATAGAGTAATAATATAGTAGTAAAAGAAATTGTTATAAAAAAAAGATAACTTAATTGTATGAAGAAGTTATTCAAATAAAAACTCTGCAATTTTAACAAACTTACAAGCAGATTCTTTTTTTCTCTTTCTGTCAAAGTGAGGCAACCACACATGAAGGTTACACTTCGTTTACTTTCAATGATGCAAAGTTCCACTTGAATGATTGTGGTATTATGTTGCATCAAAACTCCTTAAAATCAGCTTACGTACAAACTTAGCTTACAGTCGTTGTAAAGGATTTTAATATACTAAAGTTGTTACAAAAACTCTGAATTAAAGTATTAACGAGAAGTGTAGAACTCTAAAACAATAAGTTCATGATTAAATTGACGATGAAAAATGAAGACCTAACAGTCTTAAACTTAAAGCAGCTAATTATTTTTATTTAATAAAAAAGTTTCAAATAAGTTTTAAAAAAGTATAAAAAGTAAACATACATTTTCTTAAATTGCTCTAAATTTTCTAATACCTTGCACTTTCGATTTCTGAGTGTAACCAAATTTCTTCTTTATTTTAACACAAAACTTTTTATGTTTTCTTTTAGCTTCAGATAATTATGCAAGTGTAATTATCTATGTACTAGCTAACATTTACTATATTTAGAAAGGGAGTTTTAATCTAAATCAAAACGGGTATTACTTACACAACTTTTTACAACAATAAAATAAACATGTAAAAACAAGAATGCAATTGGAGTACAAGTTTTATGATTAATTAAAACTGTTGTCAACACTAACAACCAAAACAAAAACTAGTAAAACTACTTTAGTAAAAGTTAACACAAGCACAGTAATTTTAACACCCCAACAGAAACTAACCTTTCAGTTTCAGACTAGTTAACACAACATGGCAGTCAACCAGGCGCTGATATGGTGGAACTTCTGGATCATGGGCAGCATTTGCACGTTTGTGGGGTTGTCCATATCCTCCATCGTGTCCAACAGTTGGGCGAGAAACACGTTCGTGCAGTGCGGTTTGTACAAGTGTTGTGACGTCACAGGCACCGTTTGCGCCGATTTCACTTCCGGTTCGTTTGATTAAATGCACTTATGATTAAAGTTAAAATAAAGACATTTTGATATTTGTTGTACAGTTAGGTTTTATTTTATTATGAGTATATGTGTTTTTATTTAACCACAGATGGATGTTTTTTGTGTTATTTAAACAAAATATGCAAGCTAAATTTATTTTTTCTACCCTTGCTAACTACTTAACAACTAACTTGATTTAGTACAACTTAAAAAATAGAACATAAAACACATACTGAGTTATTTTAATATATAACAAACCATTTCTAGAACAACTTTCTACAAAGTAAAACATACGTAAACAAACTAAAAGTTATTGACTTTTATGTTTACAGGCAGAGAACCGTTGATGAAAGCCACTCAGGCACTTCTGATTGCCGGACTGTGCAACGTGTTTGTGTCCGGGCTGTTTTGGTTCATCGGACACTTTCTGAAGGCCAGTCAGCACATGACGAAAGTTGCGATATTCACATGGTGCTCGGTGGTAGGTCTTTTGTTAAGTAGTGTTGATTTGTTCAAGTGAGAACACGACTCGTTGTACGGGTTTTCGCTAGGTAGCGCTGAATTAGCTTTAGTTCTTTACAAGAACTTTTAGCTTTCAATATTAACTTTAAGAAAAATTTAGTTGCAGAAAAAATAACACTTTTTTTTCTTCATAAGTTTCTTAAACTATAAAAGTAAAGTTTAAATGTCAAAAAAAATATTTATGCTGGTTAAAGTTAAGTACCACTTTAAAAAGTGTCATTTTTAGAAATTATTTTATAAACTTTCTAGTAAATATTTTTTAATGCAATTTACTTTTTGAAAAATTCAAAAAAAAAACTTTAATACAATCTTTATTTAAATTAGAATAAAAAAGCTAGATATTGCAGCAAAAATGCAGCAGCAGAAGTTAACTTGACCCTGAAGTAGAACAAGCACCTTTTGTACAACAAAACTCGCTAATTAACTGCAGCCACAACAGACGGGCGTCTTAAACAAAACAACGTGATTTGTTCACAATGAAAAGTTCTATTTGTCTCAAACAAACAGCATGTTTTGTAGGAAATTCCCAGAAAATTTATAATCAGCTGTTTTATAATAGAAAGTCACGATGCTGTTAAACGTAAACAACCTGTACGCTAAAGTTCTAAGAATTAAAATACACAAGTCTGTTGTGTTGTCTGCTAAAAGGCGCAAACTTAATCTTGTTATTACTCGTTTTTTTTTTTGTCTTAATGTTTTAAAGTAAAAAAAACGGTGTTAGAGTCGGTTAAAATACTTTCCTAATCTTAAACGGTTTTAACTTTAACTAAGATGTTTTAATTTGATCTATTTAATTTAGAAAGGCATCTAATTTCAAGTTATTTTTATGTACTTAGCCCTAGTTTTTAAACTTTAAGTAGTATTTTACCTATTTCGTCTTTAATTATTTACCGTTGCTTCAATTTAATCTAAATATAAGAAACTTAAAATCAAAAATTTATGAAAAAAAAAGAATGTAATCAACTGTTTACAAACATTATCAACTAACTGTTCAAATAAACTAATTTTTAACCAGTAACAATCCAATTAATACTTATCATATTTCCATATCAACACCTCAAATTTATAACTGCCCAATCACAGGGCTTCTTTACACGGCGGGCATGGGCTGTTACACGGGCAACGACGCGAAGGGACCAATCACGTACGACTACGCCTTCGGGTTCATAGTGGGGTGGGTTTGCGCCGGTCTGACCTGGCTGACCCTGGTGGTGCAAGTCGCCGAATACCGAACATCGAAGACCACCACGTCAGAAGTTATCGGATGAATGATTTTGAAATTTTGGTGTTTCAACTTTTATGCTAATTACTAAAAGTAATTTGATAATTGAGACAAGCTTTTTTCAGTGTTTTTTTAACGATATTTTACATCTTGGTACTGATGTGTTTGTTTGAACCTTTCTGATTATATAAAACTTATATATGTTACTGGACTGTCATTTCGTGTTTAAGAAAAAAAGAATTTTATTAGTTAAATATAAAAATCGATGTCAGTTAAGGAAAAAAAAACGTTATTGCTATTAACTAGTAACTAGTCGTTTGTTTAACTGTTTTGTAGTTTTAGTGCTTTTAAAATTATTTTTCAACTGAACTAAATAAATACGGAACAAACACAAAACTGTCTGTTTTATTAATATCAAATATATTTTCATATTTTTATTTTAAAACTAAGTAATTAAAAGTTTATGAAGTAAGATTTTGTATATATAAAATTACAGCTCTTATTTTTATTTGAACTCTTCAAACAAATTTGCAAATTTCAAGATATAACAATTACATGTATATTAGAGTTAGACAGCAGAAATTAAAACTTGTAAATAAATCAAAGTAATAGAGTTATTATACATACTTTTGTTTATGACCTTATTCTATATTTTATCTAAACAAGTTTCATTAAATGAAAAATGCATTCTAAATTACTGCATCAATTCCATAAAGTTTTTGCCTATTTTGTTAGTGTAGCAAAAATCAAAAAAATACTAAAAACCATTTTTAGTCTTTTGAAGTTTGTTGAATTGACGTCAAACAAAACCAACATTGACATTTTTACTCATGTAAGTTACAACTCCCTTCTTATTAGGGTATTTCTGTTACGAAGTTTATAAAACAATAATTTTTAAAATTTGTTCATACGCATACTTAAAAAGTGTTAAGTATTGAACTTTTACAAAGTATAATTAAAAATTATTACCTTTATATGTTTATACGTATTACAAAGTTAAATGAAAACACGTGTATTCTATAAATAAAAAAATATAAGACTTAAAGTTACAATTTGACTATATAACAATATGAAAAGTGTATTTTAGTTTACATGCATGATTTACAAAAACATATTACTTTCTTTGAACAAAAAAAAAATTAAAAAAATTACATAAAAGAAAGCTTAGTAACTGACCTATATCAACAACACTTAAAAAAACTAAACAACACAACCTAGCTGCGAAAAAAAATAAAGATTTTTAAACGTGCCGCTTCAAAGCAACACGTAAATATTCGAAAAACAAATAACTGCAAGCTGCTAAAGAGTTTGAAAAAAAAAACAGAAAGTTTTTATGGGAGTTTTTTTACATTACGATCGGATGCTGCTTATACAAAAATTTATTCCATATCCATCCATCAACAGCATATGAAATTTATTTTTACTGCCATTTCTAAATTTAAACTGACTTTTATTCGGTTTTAGCAGCGTATTTTAAAAAAGGTTTCAATTTTATAAAAAGCTAGATGTTTTTTTAACTTTGCCTAAAAAAAACAATTAAGAAATAACTTTATACACTATAATAGTTGTTAAGAGTACTTTTTAAATAAAAACTTTCATAAATAAAGCTTTTGTTTTACATAAACTGTAATTTAAAAATAAATTTTATATTTAATACCAGTTTTTAAATCTATATCAAAAAAATAAACTTTTTTAAATGCATTATAATTGTGTGAAAATTAATTATTTTTAAGTAGTTTGAAATATAGCAGTTAACACTTATGAGATTGATTATAGATAATAGAAGTCTAAATCTATAATAAAGTTTAAACTATTACATAACTCTATTTAGAATTTTTTTGTGTGATTTAAGCTACTTAAGTAAATCAGTTATTAGTGTAAGCTGGTCTATATATTTGATGTATTACAACACGTTTAGTAAAAATTCTAAGTAAAGCTGATAATCTAGACGTGATTTATTATAATCAGAAAACATGACAAACTTTTATTTTATTAGGTAACTTATTATTAAAAATTTCCAAGAAAGTTGTTTATATAAATGCAATAAACCTTGAAAAGTACCGTTATTAAACAAAGTTATGGAGTCATAATTAATTATTTTAAATTTAAAATATTTCCAAATAATTTAGAATCAGTTACTCGTTAAAATTTTTGTGCATACTTTTATACTATCACTAATTTATTTTTAGTTTTTTATAAACTAGATTATTTAGTTAAAACATTTTAATACAATGCTATTTAAAAAAAAATATTTTGCTTTTAATAACATAACTTATATTCATGTTGTATAAAGCATACCATTCAAAACTTTCAATTTGCTATCGTTCAACTTGCTTGTTATAAATAAGAACATAAGGTCAAATCGAAAATTGACAAGATTATACTTTTACTAGAAAATATGCTAGCTGTACTAGTTTTCAAAGACATAATTCCTACTTTAATTAAATTGTACAACTAAAATTGACTCACTTCATTCATTTATATTAACCACATTTAAATTATTAAAACTTAGTAAGTTACTCTGAAAGCTATAATCTTCAATTAAACTATAATTTGGCTAGTTTTTAATATTTAGCAAAAACAATATTAAATTTTTGATAGTACAAAATTTTCCAATAAAAAACTGTTAATTTCTATGAGTTAACTCAGTCTTAATTTTCTTTAATTTAAATTAATCATTTCGATGTAATTTTAAAAGTTTTATCAGCACATTTAGTTAAAAACGGTGAAAAGTTTCATTTAGAATGAACAAATAGGGGATATATCTTATAGTTTTACGACAAAAAGTTTCGAAAAATGATTTTAAAAAATAATTAACTAAGTTGATAATTAGATCATTGATTTACGTCTTTAAAACCACGGAACTTAGAAGGTATGATGTGTAATTGAGAGACAAATCAGAAGTAATATGCTGTATTTATAAAATATAGAGTTCATTTTTTCTATTACTTATGAACTTATGAAAATTTTAGTTTGATAAGAAATAGGAAAAGTAAACTTCAATTATAGTAGTTAAAGTGCAATCCAGCATCATTTCTAAGTCTTTTTTAATAGGGGTAGCAAATTTTTTAGATGTTGATTGACAATGTATTTTTAGTAGTAGCTTCTACTAAATAACTTTAGAAGAAAAAAGTAAGGGTCTACTGTTATGTTATAGCATTTTTTAATCTGTGTTTAAACAGATTTATTTAAAAAATTGAAACTCAAAGAAGCTTACTTATAGAAAAAATACTTTAGGATAAATACTGCTTTAATATCGTGCATGACTGGTATGAGTTATTGTATAATTTCCGTCTTTCGATTTCTAAACATACAAAATTATATGCAACCATTTTTACATGCGCAGTTTTTTTGATGTAAGTTATTGTTTTTATAGACTTATCTAATAGACTTTTAGAATTAGCTAGGAAAAATATATTAAGTTTTTATTTAAAACGTAACAAATTTTTACTTTTTTAGTGTAAATGTAAACATATAAAAAAACGTTAGTTTAGAGTATTGAAATTCTGTTCCAGGTGTTAAAAATTAACGAAAATACTTCTACAGCAGTTTAAAAAAAAAAGGAAAGTAGGTTCAATTAAAAATATTGTAATACTATATGATGCAAAACTATTTTTGATTAAAATAAACTAATAAAAAAATATTGTTGTAATGTTTTATAATACTATTCAAAACACTTTTTTTTTTTTAAATTACGTGCATTATTTAAAATAGTGTGCCACTTAAAAAATAGAAATCCTGCCCAATTTATATTGTAAAACACACGAGCCAGGACACAAACATTTTATTAAAAAGATAAATTTCACTGCTAGGTCTACGTTTTTAAAAAGTGTATTATTTGAAGACTGATTACAGAATTTTTGAAAAATTGTATAATTGTAAAATATTACAAATAAATATTCATAAACAAAATTTTCAAACGTTTAAAATATCTATTTCTTATATCAATGGTTAACATTTTTTTTATATTACCAGTAGTCACATAAAGCTTAAAAAATATATTTTGTGTGCAGTAAATTTTCTAATACAATATTTTTAACATATAAAACTCTTAAAAAAACTTAAATTAAGAATAATAAACAGCACTCTTAGTCCGTTGATTTTCATCTCTAAGTTATTTGTTATATTTATTATAACTTTATTTCAACTACTTTTAGACGCACGTTTAAGCAAAACTTCCTACAAAAACTTTTATTTAATACCTGTAGGATCCTTAAAGCCGCACTCCTCAATTACATTGATGCAAATGTAAATCTTTGTATTGAAGTAGTAAGTTGTTTTTAATCCCAATAAACAAGTAGTTTTAAAATTATAATGACACAAACTTGGACGTCTTGAAAACTTGTGTATTTAATATAGTGTGTTGTAAATTTACATCACTTGTTAACACGCATAATAAAGATGAAAAATCGGAATACAACCTTACAGCGAATGAAAATAAACTTTTTTATTTTTGAGTTGCATAGTAAATTTTAATGCTTAAATGACCAAAACTTTTAATTCTTACTTACCATAAATAAGCTATAAAAAACTATACTTTCTATTGAAACTATTTTTTTTACTCAATTATTGGAATAAAACATTTATAAAAAAAATAAAAAATAAACTTTAGCAGTATAGTAGTTTAGTGCATAAAACTTATATGAATTATAGAGTTATAGAACTTATTTGTCTGCTGTTTTATTCAAAAATTAGAAGATCACAGTCACTATAATTAATAAACTTGGTCTGCAGAAATACCTCTTGCTCAGTTATTAAGCTACTTTACTTTGGTTATACATGTATATTGTTTATTAAACTATGAAAAAAAAGCGCTCAAAAAGTTCGGTCTAAGGACCTGGTTTACAAACGAACCTTTTGGTTATCGAGTCGTACACCACATGATTATATGTTTATTACGAGCTATTACAGATAATTTTTTTTATCATTTAAGTATTCAAACCTTTGGTAATAAAACAATCAATTAAACAAAATTACAGAAAAGAAAACTTTAGTTAAAAAAAAACGAAAATTAACAGGATTTTGTGTTTGAAAATGTACTTAAAAACTTGTTTAGTGATACAAGAACTAGAAAAATATATATAACTTTAAATCAACTTATATTAAATAAACTTAGGAGACAAACTATACAAACAATATCAAATATGTGAATAATTGAATGATAAGTTACAACTAACAACTTCTTTGAAGAAAATAAAAACATAATACGCTGAAGTATTAAACAAAAAAAAGAAGTACAAACATAATAAATATATAAAAGTTTGGTAGAAAATGACAAATACTAATAACTCCTTAAACATTAGTAAAAAGACAAATAGTAGTGATCACTAATGATCTTGATTATTTAATAGATAACTTTTTAATTCATTCTGGAACTTTCTAAAATGACTTATTTTTTTTAATTATAATCGTAGCTTAGTCCATATTTTACTTCCTTGGTAGGATAGCGATTTATGACCTATTTTTCTATTAAATTTAGGTAGGGAAAAATTTAAATGAATATCTTGTATGATAATTATGGACATTTTTTACACTTTAATAGTAATTAATAAAGTTAGCTGGTAACAAAATATTGTTAAACTTAAACATAAACAGACTTAATTCATATAGATACAGACTTTAAACATCTAATATTTTGTTCTGAGTATTAACTCTCTTACACTATCATCATATTTCTTATAGTTTATGCATCTAAATGCTCTGTTTATAAAAACATTGATATCATTTATACATTTTTTATTTGCTCTTCCCCAGCAAAACAAGCCGTATCTAACAATGCTCATAAGCAAAGAATTAAAAAACAAATATAATGCTGTTTCATTTAGGAAGTGTCTTGTTTTATATAATACACCCAATGTTTTTTGTAACTTTGTTTCTATAGTTTCAATGTGTTCAGCTTCAGACCATTTAAAGTTTCTGTTTATAACTATTTCCAAATTTTTATCGCTATTTTTGTTTGTTATGACTGTTTTACCTATATTTAGATTAAGATCTATTACTTTCCTATTTTTTTTTTTGATTGATGTAGAATCATGCTTCTGGTTTTATTAATGTTTAGTTTAAGTTTGTTTTTCATAAACAAATCTGATACCTTTTTTAGTTCTGTTTTAAAATATTTACCGTCATTTAGATATGTGTCTCTATCTTGTGAATGTTTTGTATAAGATTGTATTATCTGCAAAGTAGAGGACGGTACAACTAGAACTACTCTATAATAATTAATGAATTTTACCACAAGATCAACTACAACAGCATCAAAGACAACCTACGTCCAGTTTCTTCCTTATTAGGACTCATCAGGCAGGCATAGTTGCGTGAAATCGCTGTTGAGATCTTAACCAAACGGGGTTAAGTACAAAGTTCTGAAGCGACCGTTTGTGGGTAAGTTTGAAAAATTTTACACAGCTAAATCATCACAGCCCGACGTCTCAGACATTGTCAGCTTATTGTGAGATTATAATCTATGCTCATTCGATCAGTTTCAACCAGTAGCTATTACGGCCATCATCAACAGAGTTGAGATGTTTCGCGTCATCAATATTAATTAATAAACTTTTAGTAATTATTCTGTAAGTCATAACTGTATCAATAGCTGTAGAAAAAGTTTAGAAAGTAAAAAGGTCAAACGTTTATAAAATCAAAACTATATTAAAAAAAAAGTTAACTAAGATACTTAAAAATTGCAAGCAATATACTTAACGACTTGTTGCTTCTAAAATTTAGATAAATTACTGAAGCCGCAATCTAAAACAACCTTATTTTCTAACCTAATATTATAAATAGTTAGAATACTAGAATCTCACATAACAACAGTAAAAATTGTTACAAACATAAATACGCTTAGTCTTCATTTTATAAGTATAAAAAGAATTGGTAGATTCAAAAAACTCAGTGTTGTATGATGTTTCAAAGTACCTAATAAAAAAGAAAAATGTGAAGTTATTGACTCCACTGTTAAAAAAAGACCTTTTGGTCTTCAAGCTATAATTGATAAATTTTGTAAACAATGCAACTTTATTATTTGTAGTTGTAGTAAAAAGGCTTATAGATTAAATATTATTATTAAGTTTACAAGCCGTTGCCTAAAGCAGGGATCGGCAGGTCAAAAAAGGAACGTTTTT
>NW_028139983.1:0-38206 GCF_965202585.1 Thalia democratica | reverse complement strand
GACTTAATTAAGGCACATTTATTCCGAGTAAGCAAGAGCTATCCTTTTCCTTTTTATGAGAATCAAAAAGTTATGTGTTTAGTAAACAGACGTTTGTAATTAATAAGTTGTTTTATTACCGTATGTTATAGTTGTACTCAGTGTATACACTATCTACTTCGTTACAAAATAAACGGAATTAAGTAGGGAATCTAAAGAGCTGACTCATTTAGTTAGGCTTATTCTAGGTATCATAAAACGTGATTTAGCATATAACAACTTTTACACTTTTTTTTACTCAATAGAATTCATTCTTTTGAAACTACCCGTAGTTCAAAGCAGTGGCGTCGCGTGGTATTTTTATTAGGTGGTGCAGAATTTTTTAAAAGTTCCCCTACTTTAAAACTATTTTTTATCTTAAATAAAGACTTTTTTCTATAACAATTACATTAAATTGCTAATGTAACTTAGAAAATTTTGTTAAAAAATAAAACAATTATTTTTTCAAAAAAAAAACTATTTAAGAAAATAACATAAAAAAAAGGTAAATACTTTGAAAATTAAAGTAAATATAGGAATAAAAAAAAAAAAAATAAGTAATTTAAAAGACTCAAAAATGTTAGCTTACTTATGAGTATAAATTTTTAAGAAAGCTTTAAAAATTAAACTAACAGTAGAAAAAATTTAGACATAACAAATTTTTATTATATTGAAAAATACAGCAACTTTATTAGTTCTTTTTTTTTGCCTCAATTTTAATTAGAAAATATTTGATTAAAAACCATACTAAGAATGGTTATTTTACTAATATCTAACTTAACAAAATAATAAATGTCTTATTCGACTTGGCAAGAAAATTAAAAAGTCTTCAAAAAAAAAAAGTTTTGTACAAACTGCAAGTTTATTTTAAGTAAAATTTATTTTACTAAGTAGAAAATAACTGCTTATTTACTGCTAAATATTGAAAAAAATAAACGAGTATCAACTTATAACTAATTAAACTTTTGATGTTTGAAAAAAATCAGCTTGACTACCAAGTTGAAAACACAAAAGTAAAATATACAAGCTCATAAATATCAAACTTACAATTTATTTTAAACAGACTAATATTATAATAAGAAAATACAGCAAATGCAATAATGTTTCTTTTAGCCTTAACTTTAGTTAAAAAAGTATTGGATTAATTAAACATCAAACTATTTTTAAGTGTTTTTAAGCAAAAATCAAAATACGCTGAGTTTTTTTGAGATTTTTTAGAATTTAAAAAATCATTAAGTTTCACTGAGTACCCAGAGTGTGTGGCAATCCTGGATATAGCTAAAAAAAAGATTAAATTAATTTCAAAAACAATGAATTTTATTCTATCAATAACTTCAAGGACACTAAGATATTTTTATTGAAAATATCTTTTTACTACCAAGTTTGAAAACAACTGAATTTTTGCTACACCTGAAGATAAGCTTTGCTTTTAAGGGCATAGGGGGGATGAAACTCTTTCTTCACAATTTGATCTTATTTTATGTAGCTTTTACTAAGCTACATGATGCTTTTTACAGATTTTAAAAAATTAAAATATTTTTTTAGATATAGCCGGTCAAAGATGAAGGCAACAAAAGGTCCCTTAAGGGAGGCACAAACTAAAACAGCGTTTAAAAAAATGTGTTTTAACCCATCCCCCCTTTTAAGCCCTTAACATCTACTTTAGAATTATTTTACTGAAATTATTTTATAAGTTTTAATTTAACTACAAGTCATCCTTTATCAATATAAAAAATTCATATTAATTTTTGAGATATGGTAATTCACAGTCAGAGGTACAAAAGAATCCTTATTAATATAATATAAACTCGAACAACAAATAAATCAAACCACTATAATAATATCTTTTTTTTATAAGTTGGCCTTAAAATCTTTAGATGTTTCTTTTATAAAACAAAACAATTTGCTAAAATAGATATTTAAAACACTAAGAAAAAAAAAGTTATAACAAAAGTAATCATTTTTTATATATATAAAAATATATATTGATACTTAAAAATTTAAAACTTCTCTTCAACAAAAGTATAAAATTTTTTAAAAGTAGGATAAAAAGTTTGATAAAAATTGCTTTAAAAAATTATGGAGAATATAGGTATTCAGTAAAATTGTATTTTTTTGGTGTTTTGGTTTGCTCCTTGTATAATAAATCATTGTACTCTCTGGCTTTGACCAGTTTTATGTAAAAGTTTGATTGGAAATTTCAAGTTTATTAAAAGTAACTATTAGCTTTCTGAAAACGTTAAAATAAGAACAACCTGAAACAAGAGCCTATACACCCCTCCCCCCCTTACCCCTCAAAATTTTGCACTATTTTTTTTACAAACATTAAGATTTTTGTTAACTTTTTTCTAAATTTAATGTTTTTTTTTGTTGGAGGTTTAAAATTCAATAGTTCTTTAAGGGTATCTTTTCTTTATTTAAATTTAATTTGTTTTTCATTTTGATGACAGTATTTTTCTCAGGAGCTCAACTTTTTTAAGTTTAGTTGGTGAGGCTGTTGACTTTTCAATAAATTTAAAGATAAATTATAAATATGTAACCATTATAGCAGTAAAAAATTGGTTAGTTAGTTTTCATGTGGCCATAGGGGTAAAAACTTATTTTTTAATTTTAAATAAGCTTGTTATTTTCAGAGTAAAAAACTAAAACTGCTTTAGTCAGCCTGAATATTTTTATAATTTGGTCGTTTTAATTTATCTTGGGTCATCTTTAGTTTTTTTTTAATTTCTAAGTTATCCTGATTATGAGGCAAGGCAATCATGTTTCAACAATTTTATCTAAAATTTTTTCTTTGTTAATGAAAAAATTAAACCAAAAGTCATATAAAGTAGACTAAATTCTCCAAAAATGTTATACTACTGTAAGTAATCAAAGTTTCTAAGTTTAAGCTATTTACTTTATTTAAATATGTGACTGTATCAATAATACTAATTTTTAATTAATATAAATCTAAATTATTTTTCTGTAAGAGTAAACTAGAAGTTTATATTAAACTTCTCAACATTTATTTTCAGCACTCAAATTTTACAATTAAAAGTAATTTAATTAAATATTTTATTAACTTTATGATAACAATAATCAGTTATAGTTAAGTTTATGTTTGCAGATTAAAATATAAAATCAAATTTTTTAGACTTTGGTGATTTAGGTTTTTTATCTATTTTTTTCAAAATATGTAATTTATGACAAGTTTTGTTCTTTTATTGTTTCTTTTTAATAGAAGTGATCTGTTAAATTTAAAAAATCATGTGGGTAGATAAACTTTAATTTAATCCTTTGCACTTTGCAGTAGCTTAGCTTTGTTTTTACTTTATGTTTACAATAGCTTGTAGATGATACTTAAGCAAGTCCTGTTTTAGGGAATTTTCAACTTAACTTACTTACCGCAAGATATTGATTTTGTGGTAATTCTTGAAGAAATTTTGCTTTTTTGAGTTCATTTGCGGCAGTCAGCTATGAGTTTGCGGCAGTGAAGTGGGCAAAATGGTCGTTTTCAAAATTGGAGTTTTAAAAGAGATTTCGTTTAAAAAATAACGAGTACTTTAAAGATACTTATTATTTTTCTTACAAAATTTCAAGGTGGTGCAGTTGCGGCAGTGCAACACCCCACGCGACGCCCCTGGTTCAAAGTGCAAAAGATTCTTTTATTTCAAGTATACTTAGATCGTACCCCAGAAGAAGAGTTATAACGTTACTTAATTTTTCTTACGAGATTACTAACATTATTCGTTTTCTACTATTAATTATTTCATGTTTGCTGGTGATAAAGTTTATCAATAAATTACTTTTAGTAAATATAGAAGCATTCTTACTATATTAGTCTTTATGTGTTATGTGGGTACAAGAATATAGAAATCTTTCAAAAATAAAGGCAAAGATTACTAGTATAGTTGTAGGGTTTAGAATACCTACAACGCTAGCTATGTACGAGTACATAACATCGGCACATAAGTATTCCATAAAAACTAACAAAATAAAATGAGGACTACTAACAAACGTAAAAAACAAGAGGAACCTTAACAAGATTATTGTTGATAGCATATAAGTACGTTGAGCTACGTTTAAGTTTCTTACTGAACACTTCACTAGTATTACCAAAGGTGTAAAAAATAATAATGCAGGATAATTCGTAAGCCTATAGCTCAAGTTAACAAAGTACGTAGGGTTAAGTAACAGTGATACAACCATAGGGATTATTAAAAAAGGGAATAAACTTCACTCTATTAAAGTGTTTTTTGCTATTGAATAGTAATGCACAAAATAGTATAAAGACTATTATCATTCTAGTAAGAAGGAGAAATAATACAAGAGGTGTTACACTACTACTACCAATAACTCTTATTAGCGCTACTGCAACTGTTAAAGAAAAGTATATAAAATAATAGGTAAAAACCTATATCTTCGAACTACTATAAATAGTCTAAGCAATGTTAGGATTAACATTATAATACAAGAATATAATTCTTTCTTTTACTATCAAAAAGTAACTTCCTTTATAGACTAGCATTATGGGTCTGACCCTTCAAGCATCACAAACTGACCATGTGTTACAAACTGACCGTGTGTTACAAACCAACCATATAAGCATCACAAACCAATGAATTCTTTTTCTAATAGAAGAAAATTAATTTTCTGATTAAAGATTTGCAGTCTTTAAGAACCCTATTTTCTTTGACTTGAAAAGTTTTCAACTATGAAAAAGTTAATTATTATTAAATGTCTACTACCAAAGTTAGAAAAGCTTGGAAAGAATTTTAAATAATAAGCTTGACGTATTTGGATTTAATTACTTTTTTATTGTTGAGGGCTATTACACAATGTATGTTTAAAAGACATGTAGTTTAAGTTAACTTACTTAAATAAACTACCCTAAAGGACTTTAACTGTGTAAAAGTTTTATGTAGTTGTAAATTATTATACTAGTAATTTATAAGCATGGTATAGAGGGATGTCAGAACCTGGATTAAGCATCAACAGTGCTCATTACCTATAATAGTACACCAAGGCCCTTCGTAGATACGATATCATGCTTACAAATTATGCGCATTGTGGACTTATGCTAAAGAGCCATAACCCTATCACAGTAATGGTAGTGAGCTGTAAATAAACTTTTGGATAAAGGCAACAGCTAGTTCAAACACCAAAATAATCGGCATAAACAACCTTAGAGCCGCTCTAGCAGACCTGTGAATAAACAGGTGCCTTAATGAAAGGTTAACAACAATACGTACCGTTGTACTCTTAAGAAAACCACACTTAAGACAATAGTTATCACTAACCTCTTAAAAGTTATTTCTACAGACCCAAATCTTAAACTCATATGTGAGTATGTTATAGTTACAAATGAGCTAAGTAAGAGAGCAAAATGTATTAACCCAAAGCCTATAGCTGAAGGTACTTCATTTTTTGCTACAATTCTACTATTTCTCACAGCCGGTGCTCATATGCTTTTAGTAAACCAAGAAAACAGCAGTGAGAAGAAGGCAAATGCCTCTGCTGCGACTAATCAGTAAAAGGATGCCATATAATGTGAACGAGTTGATTTTCCTACCATTCTTGCTTTATTCATGAACCTTATTTTTGCACTAAGTAACCAAATATTAAATACTAAAGGTATGAGTATTAACAAAGTTCCCACTCCTTTCAATAACATGATCAACCTTTCTCTAGCACAAAAAAACGGTCATTAAATCCAATAAGGGTGCATGAGAAGGATCTACTAAGAAATTACTTCTGTTTGCAGTTGACATTACTTACACCAAAGGTCGATCTTTAATGTTGCAGTTTCGTATGTATATGGAGTTGCTACGCTTGATTATGTACGAGAGTATGAGTCTAGCAAAAGAAGTAACTAGAGCTTTATTCTAACTATCGATATTAAACTTCTGATTGGCGAAAGTATGTGGTATGAGGTAAACCTTTCGGTGTTATTGCAATATCGTCGAGATATTCTTGTGCTTTTTAAGAAGTGTTGTGGAAAAAATGTTAGATTAACACCGACTAAAAGTACTCAGAATTGGACCTGTGCTAAATCCTTATCAGGATTTAGCACAGGTCCAAATGTCCAAAAGGTCTAAATCCTTATCAGGATTTACACCAAAAAATAGCGGACTATAGAATAAGAACTCTCTTATAGCACTAAATGCAGCTCTTATAGAGAGCACATAATGGAAGTGAGCCACTACAAATTACGTACTATATAGAACTAAATCTAGCGAAGAGTTAGCTAATGCTACTCTAGTGATTCTCCTTAGAGTGAAGAGAAACACAAATCATATTGACCAGAGAGTATTACTGTCAATGAACTTAGGACTTTGAATATAAGCTATTAATCACGTAAAAGTTTTAATCCTAGTAGGGATTGCGATGATTAACGTAGCATTTGTGAAATATGCTCGTGTGTCGGTATCTAAACCTGACGTAAACATATAATGACCTCATACAATAAATCTTAGGATCCTAATTCTTCATAGAGCAAAGAATATACTTCTATAAGCCTCTAAAAGATATCTCGAAATGTTTGTAATTATATTATTCACAATTCTTATCTTAGGTAAAATTAACACGTACACCTAAGGATGTCTAAAAATCAAAATAGATGTTGAAATAAAACAAGATCTCTTCTTCTGACAGGATTAAAAAATTTAGTATTAAAGTTCCGGTCTAGAAGAAGTATAGTAATACATATCGCCAATACTGGTAAAGAAAGTACTAGTAGTAAACTTGTGACGGCTATGGCCAAAGGAAACAAGTTACTTTTTCTTAGATTGCTTGAGTCTATAATTGAAACTAAGAAGTTAATACTTCTTATAACTGAACTAACTCTTGCTAAATGTAAACTTAAAATTAAACAATATATTCTAAATCCTGGGACTCTTACAAAAGAGCTAAGAGGAGGGTCGATAGTTCATCTGCACAGGTAGAAGAGACCGTAGGTATGGATAGATTATGAACCTTGCTGTTAGATTACTCTTCTTGTATACAAATTTTAGTTTAATTTGGTTAATTTAAATTAGTAAAATGAATGGGTTATTTAGTAATAGAAAGAGTATGTACAGTTCTACACTGTAGCGTCTTAATAGACTTCGATTACTATTTATTATAGACGAACTAATTTAAGTTATGCAATCGGCTAATAGAATAAACATGGATCTTAAATCTATAGCAGTTTGACTGGAACACTGAAGGGAAAGGTCAATCTATTAGTATTATAAACACCGAGTAAATTTGTTTCTTTTAGCGGATAAACAATTTCGACTATGAGTTGAGTACTGTATATTACCTGCTAAATAGAAAAGTGCTAAGCTCGAAAGACAATGTCTTAATCTAACTAGTCAAGCTCCTGTAGACCTTCAAACTGTGTACGTTAGCAGCCTAACACACTTCATAGTTATATGATTAACAGAGCAGTGAGAAAGAAAAGATTTAATGCCAACAGATAAAGCTCTCGTTATAGTACTCAAATATATCTTTATAGTAAAGCAGAATAACATAATTATATAAATTTGCTACTAAAGAGCAGGTTTGTAAATAGGAAAGTTAGATAGACTAACCTAACCTTTATACTTAATTGTGCAAGAACTATAGACAGGATCGTAGGAGCCCGTACATGGGCATTAGGCAGTCAATAATGCAGCCTATACACAGGTAGTTTAGCAAGTCTCGATATTAAAATTAGCAACTGTAGTACTGACTTCTGCGTTTGCCAGAAATCTTTCGTTGTACGAACAAGACAACCTGGATGATTTTCCTTTTCTGTACTCCCTAATAGTGTACACTAGTAGTGTAGCAGACAGAACTAAGACGTTGTAAACAAGGCATATGTTTGAAACAATTTATCTTTTGAAATATGAATTAACCTAAATCTTGACGTAGTTCAACAAAGCATTAGATCAGCAATAATCAACACGAAAAGAAGTTCTCTTGTGTAAAACGCAGCCAAATGCAAGAAAGCCACTAAGAACATACAGACAGGTGAGTTCGAGGAAGTTATTGATTTGTAGCCAAGTAAAAGAAATGTTCTTGTTAAGATCACTGGTCTATTGATTTTTAAAGAAAAAATTCTGGGATAATTGGTTGTGGTAGCCAAAACTTTTGTAAAAAACAGAGGAGTTATGCACAAAAAGAACAATTGGACATTTTTGGCATTATAGTAATAACGATAAGTATTTTATTTCAACTCTTTAAAGAAAAGTAAGTAAATAGATATAAGATAAAAACGCCATTACTCTATAAGAAAAATGAAAGAGTAAGCATATAAAAGGTAGGAGGTGAAAAATTTTAGAGTCAAATGCAATGAAGGACAAAGCTAAAGTAAAAAAATTTAACAAATAAGTTACTTTAGCTGAATTTGACTCGAACCTGCATTCAAGTATAGTAAGTTCTGTAGAATTCATATTGTATTGCACTGCTATCGTCAACAGTTTAAGTACAAATATCAGAATTAACATTAGGATTAAATATTGCAGCATTAATAGTTCCATAGTGAGCATATAGAGCTTAATCTTCACAAGATTATGTTTTTAAAGGTCTAAACTAAACTGTTTCAGTGAACTAAGAGCATCGCTCAAAACACTACCGGTAAAAATAAAAAGACCAATAAAATAACCGACCGCAATTCTGGATCGTTCGAAAAATTATTATTACTTTTCTGATTGCGTTAGATTAAATTTAAACTAAATAGGGCGACACCATTTCAAACACTTATTAAAGTCTCATAGCCTTTAGTATACCCTGTAAAAGACTTTAAAAATCTTGGAAAGAAACAGTAAAGTCAGATTAATGACATATAAAAACTATTTAGGAATTTTTGTCTGCCTTTTCACTTAACAGTTAATAAAATTTTGGTATGACAGGTAAAAAAAAGAGTCTCAATAAAAACTAATTAAAATTTTTGGGCATTATTTATACAATAAAAACCTTTATTTATATATAAACATTTTGCTTAATGCAACTAAAGCAAACTGTGAAGGGTTTAAGTAGGTATCATATTTTAAAAGCAGTTATTATATTTTTATGGTTAAATGTTTTATTATTAATGTAAACAAAAATTTGAAGCCTGAATGATTGTAATAACATCATTTGTCTGTTTATGGTTATAATCTAACTATCTATAAAGTTTAGGTTACACATGTATGATACATTCATTTAAAGTTATTGAAGAAAAACGAATTGATAGAACATTGTTAAATTTTAAGTAACAAAAATAAGCCTTTTTTAAACCATAGACTAAATTTCTTAGCAAACATCTAAACTTTTTTTCATGGTAAATTGCAAATGAATAACATTTTTAGAACTCAAATTTTATTTACACAAAACTGTTAATTTAAACAAGTGCTTAAATGATTAAGTTACGGACTATTTGCTTATGCAAAAATTTAAAACATCGACCATTTCTAAAGCTGCATGAGCTTAATCAATTTTAATATAATATGTTTATTTTAATACTAAAATCGTTGTTATTCATAATGCAAATAATGAGGGACTTTGATTAAATCCAAAATATACTCAATCCACTAACAGAAATAATATAAACACCAATTAAATGTGTGCTTTATTTCTGTGTAGAATTTTGAAACAAGTTTTAAATTTTTAGAACAGTATTTGCATGATTAAGAACCTTATTTTTATCAAAAAAAGCTCTGAAACAATGATGATGAACAAGGTTATTGATGGAAGAATTTGATATGAAATAAATTACAACTTTATTTCTGATGATTTATATTTTCAGTGATTATAAAAGAAAAATATTGAGATATCATTTAACCGATATTTTTGTTTAGTTTAAGGTAAAACCTCAGGTTACAATTATAATTTGAAATGTTCTGCAAAAACGAAATTAGTTTTGCGCGAATTGGACTCACCTGTTACAGATTATTCTAGTGTATTATTGCAAAAAGTTCTTTAAAAGTATTAATTTAAGCAAAACTTTGAAACGCGATTATTTCAATTATGTTATGCAAATAGAACAGTTTCCTTAAAAACTTGTTGAAGCATACATGGACCTTTTTGTAAAAGTTTTAGTTACAAAAAAAACAAACTTTTAAGCCTAAGATTAATTAATTATAGAAACTAAGAAGCGCGATGAATGAAAATAAAACTTCTAAAACTACTTTCAAGCTGAATAGCTTTAAGTCGCAGTATTTAATTTTCTTAAGAACTGCATATTTTCAAAATGTGAGCTTTATAGAAATTCGAAACACGAGCTTTTACCATATATATTATTAGTGCAAACAAAACTTTAAAGCATGAATGATTGTAATAAAAACATTTGTCTGTTTATGGTTATAACCTAACTAGCTCTAAAGTTTAGGTTACAGATGGTTAATTTATCATTTATTACATGACCAAGCTTATTTGCAATATTATACATCTGATCTAATATTACAAGCTTTACTTAACAAAATGTAAAATTAAAACACAGTTTATTTTTAATTTAAAAATTTCAAAAGACATTTAATGGACACCATTCTTAAAAAAAATTCCCTATAAAATACTTTAAGACCACTTGATTAAAACCTATAAAAAAAAATTGAAATAACATTAAAAAAATAAATACTTTTTTATACTTGATTTAGTAAATTCCTTAAAACATTAAGTTTCGGACTTACCATTTCATGATCCAGTTCACAGTTGTATGTTAGAATAAACTTTGCGTTTTTTGGATTTACCTTGTTCAGTCCTTTAATGTCTTTTTGCTCCTGAAATTGTGGTAGTTACTTTAATTTACGTTTTGTATTTTGAGCTTTAAAAGAATTAAGGTTAAAAATATAAAGAAACCATTTAACTTATAGCAATAATAAAATCATTTGCCATATGCAAGTAAATAAAGTGAGATTTTTTCAAGAAGTGAGTTATATATAAAAAATTATCACAACAAAAAAATATTTTATAAAATTAATAAAAAAAATATTAAGTGCTTGGCTATCAATAACTAATAGTCTGGTTACTTATAAAACAGCTAACACATACAAAAAGCAAGTTAAAAGTTGACTAATGTTTAAAAATTATTATATGAACGCGATAAATTTTAGAATTATCTTAATCTGTTAAAAAGTTAATTTAAAGTTTTAAACCTGTTCATTGAGAAGCTTCATAGAAATAAAAAAGTGTGAGTTCTTGCACGAAAGTAATAGACTGAAATGAGACAAAAAGAAAAAAGTCAGTTTTGAACACAAGCTGGCGCTGTTTAATCGAAAATAATTTTATATTTAAGTTACGAAAACAGGTCAAAATTGCACGAGGAGACTAAATTGCACAAAAAAATAATTTTACACGTCAATTTTGCACGGAGGGTCATTTTTGCACGAGTAAAAAAAATATATAAAAAAACTAAAAAATAAATTGTTAAAAAAACAAAAAGAATAAAAAAAAATATTACGACCGAGAGTAAGGGTTAAGGGTAACAGTGATAAGGTACATGAAATTTTTCTAACTCACTGTAACTTAAAATTGGTCAAAACTTTTTGTTACTTATTTATACTAAAGCTTTGTCAGTTCTACTGTGACTTTGTGGACTAAATTTTGTCAGTTCTACTTTGACTTTTTGAAACAAATTTTATCAATTCTACTTTGACTTTTTTGACTAAATTTTGTCAAATTTATTGTGACTTTGTAAAATAGAACTGGGATATAACCCATTGTGATTTATTTGACTTGAACGTTGTCACCTACTTTCTGTGACTTAAGGACTTAAATTGCCTCTTTGTACCTTTTGTGGTTTAAATAGACTTTAAATTTATCACTACTTTTCTGTGACTTATTAGGACTTAAATTGTGTCAACACATTTTGTAGTTTATTTTGACATAAACATTGTCGCCAACTTTTTGTGACTTATTAGACTTAAGTTATGCCAACAATTTTTAGCTTACTTTAACCTGTGCATTGTCACCAACTTTCTGTGGCTTAACAAAACTTTAATTCTGTTAATACCCTTAGTACTTATTACCTAAACCCTATATAATACTTTGTTCAATATGACCCCTTGTTTCCTATTGGTTTTCCCATCCCCTATTGTTTCTAGTTATGGGTAAAAACTCAAAGGCGTTAAAACAGGCAGAAAGTAAATGTGAGTATTGCTTCTTAAAAATTAAATGAAAACTTTAATGTGAATTTTTTTTAGATCAATTGTTAAAAAATGCACTATTTAATAAAAATGACAAAAGTTTAAGAATGTTAATTGAAAATGTGATAAATCCTGTCTTCAACATAAAAAGTAATATACTAGTAAACTTTTTCTATGGTAAAATACTGTCATGGTATTATTTAACTTTTACCTAAAAGACATTCATTATTCATTACTAAAAGAGAGGCCATATAGGCTTTTAAAGTAGCGTATAACCACACTAAAAACCAAAATTGAAATTTAGACTTTACTTATACTAAAACCTGATATTAAATAATATTTAGGACTACTCCATATAAAACTAGGCATGACAATAAGTGAGCATGTTGTATTAAAGAACAATTGCAAACGCTAACAAATATATAAAGAACATCATACTTCAGAAAGTATTTTAAATGTTGTCACAGCTTTTAGACAAAATTTAATCTAGTAGGGATATATTTAAAGAATTTATAAAACTGAATAAGATTTAACTACTTAAAATGTAAATGAAAAATACTTAGAGAAAAATAAAATAAAAATGAAAAAAGTAGCTTACCTAAAAAAATACCTTATATAACACAAGAAAACAGTATATATGTCTATCCTGAAATATAATGTTTACTGCAGCAGGCTGCAGCTAGAGTACCTTCCTGCTCTAACTGTTGAGAGCTAATATATATATCTGTAGTATAAGAATGTAAACTTGCATCAGTAAACTTGTGACTGCTCTTTATTTTCTCTTTATCTAAACTTGCATCAGTGTAACACGTAGCCTTGCGAGCTTACTTATAAACGCTTAGATGAACAAGAAATTTAACTCTAAACTTTCTCAATTTTTACATTTAAACTGTTATCAGACACTTATTGATATCCTCTTACATTGTCTTTGAGCAAAATTAACCCTGTGTTCAAACTCGACGCCGTGCAAAAAATGTCTTCGAGCAAAAAAATTCCTTCGTGCATATTTGACACCTACTGTTTTTTTTTTATCCTAAATATTTTACTACTAATTATTTGCTGTACTTACTGCGTGATGGTTTTGCTGATCCATTGTATTACCATTGTTTGTACAAACCGCTATATCTAATGTCTCATGTGTGACGATATTTAAGCTAATAGTGAACCTTGTTAAAATGTGTGGAGTAGTTTAAAGTTTGTTTCAATGTAACTTATGCTTTAAATTCTAAATAAAATGTAAGTTAAATATTATTTAATCCTGGTTTGGCTAAGTCATCCTTTAATACCAAAGCTTTTTAGTTCTAAATATCTACAATAAAATCCACATTTTTTTAATAGTTTTAAAATTGTGTTATATATTTATACAACCAAGTAAAACAAACTTTTTAATTATGAATATAATTCTTATGCAGCTTTATCAAATTTAAAATTTTTTAATATAGTTTACAAAAAATTGTAAGTAGTATAATAATTATTTAAGATAATTAAAATTTACTGAAATTAAAAGTGATATATAGTTTTATCAAAAATGAAAATATTATTTGCAATCGTTTTAGAACGTCATAGCATAAAAATATTTATTTGTTATTATTTTTGTAAACTTTTTTTTATAAATCTTTGAACTATTCTACACATAAAGGTTTCAACATAAAATAATTAACACCTTATCATGTGCAAAAATGAACTGAAAGTTACTTACTGTACTGTGTAAAAGAGTGTAAAATAATTTTAAGGAGTTCTGAGTTCTGACTCTGAGTAAGAATACAAATATTTATTAAACAAACACAAATATAACTCGGATATTTTAACAAAAGTTTAAAAACATTGTACAGCTGGAATCGATAAAAATTGTACAAGAAGCGTTTTAGTTACTTATTTAAATGGTAAACCAACATTATCAACAATATATTAAGAACCATATGTTTACTCAAGTTTTGTTTACGATATCCGAGCTGAATTAAGCAATATGTTTAAAATAGAAAAAATGAAGTATTATTTGATATGTGTAACTATATGAAATAGATAAAAATACTTAAATATTTAGTCTCAAATACTGTTTTTTTTATAAATGATATCATTTTTTTGTGTCAATTGTACTTCCATGTCCAACTCAGTATTATAAATAATAAATTTTTATTAAATAAGTTGGTAGGGGATAACCAACTGTCGAAACTCGATTGTCAATTATGCAAGTCTGAAATAATGAAATATGTAATGAATAATTTTGTAACATGTTTGTAGGATTAAGAACAACTAATTATGGACCAGTAATTTTCTAATATTTCAACTTGTAAAAAAGTGTCTTGGCGAGCGTAGCAATATAACCTACTTTCTTAAAGTCACTCTCTTACTATTTGATTAGAACATATATAAATTATAAAAACTAAATTATCAAAACAATTAGTATTTTAAATTTTTTGTATAATTTTTTATTTATTGTAAAGAAACATCAGTCTCAAAGTCTACCCCTTGCAACAATAAACGTTTTCTGGGGAAAAGTGAGTGTCTTACATCATATGTAATTATCCCTGCCCCATTAATATTTAACTTTAACTGTCTAAAATAAAATAAACAAAAACTATCTTTTAAATAAATTAAAAAAAAACCCTTGGTGACACGCCATTTGGAGAACACTCACAAGTCTAAAATTTCAACACTAAAAGCCACAAAGTGTGGGAAAATTATGTAGCTCAAATCCCCAAGTAAGTATTTAATCAGCACTACAACAAAAAAATCACACCAACAATCCAATCATGTGATCACCGCCACCATAGTGAACTCACAATCATTTGTTGAGCAAATGCATAAAACTAGTATTATAATAAACACATAAGCATTAAATAACTATCTTAAAGCTTGATAACTAACTAATTTACTGAAATGTTACTCTAAAAAAATTAAAAATTAAGCTAAATAAGCTGTCACTTAAATATGCTGAAGTGGTACCAATTTACAAGTCTGGTAAAAAAAGTGATGTTAATAACTATAGACCTATTTATATTTTGTCTCCTTTTTCAAAAATTTTGAGTCCTTAGTGTGTGAGAGGTTGAATAACTTTTTTTTTGTCTAATGATGTTTTGCATAAAAATCAGTATTGTTTTAGGAAAAATAGTACAACTGAGCTTGCTGTGAATCAGATTGTGGATGAGTTGATTGAGGCTGGTGAGAAAAAGTTAGTTAATTGTTCTGTTTTTTTAGATTTAGCAAAAGCATTCAATACGGTAAATCATGATATACTCTTGTCAAAATTAAAATGTTATAAAGTTAAAGGATCTATGTTAAATTTACTACAAAGCTACTTATATAATAGAAGCCAATCGACTGTTATCAATAATGTTGTGTCTGAGCATGAAATTGTGAATGTTGGTATACCACAAGGTTCTTGTTTGGGTCCTTTGTTGTTTCTTGTGTATATAAATGATATTTTTTCCTTTACTGAGATTAATATGAGATTGTTTGCTGATGATGCCTGCTTAAGCTACCAACATAGTGATCCTGCTTGTGTGAGCAGTGTTATTAATGAAGAACTGAGAAAAGTTGATGTATGGTTGTGTGATAATAAACTTTTTATTAACTATTCTAAAACTAAATTCTTGCTTTTTAACAATATTTCTAAAAAATGTGATTTTAAAGTAAATATAAATGGATTTGCTCTTGAACAGACTGAAAGTATAAAATATTTAGGTGTAGTTTTGGATGAAAAACTGAATTGGAGGGCTCACTTAAGATGTCTCAAATCAAATCTGTCTAAAAGTTGTTATTTGTTGTCAATATTGAGGTACTATTTAGATGTGAGTACACTTAAAATGGTGTATTATAGTTTGATTTATCCGTATATTCAATATTGTATTTCTGCTTTGGGTGGTGCTGCTGAATGTTATTTGAAACAAATTGTTACTATGCAAAAAAGGATAGTGAGGTATGTTTGTTGTGTGCCTGCTTTGACTCCAACAAACCCACTGTTTGTGAAAACTGGTCTGCTGAAATTGAATGATGAGTATAAATTGCAAGTTTGTAAATTGATGCAGAATAGTATGACTGGATTTGATGTTGAGCATTAAAGTTTTACTCTTGCTAGTTCTCGTTACTCACATAATACAAGATTTTCAAAAAAATTAAATTTCATAACTATAAGACCTAGAACAAGACTTAGCCTAAACTCCATTAGGTATTTGGGTTTAAGGTTTTGGTCTAGTGTCCCAGAAAATTTGAAAAGGTTAAAAAAAGATAAGTTTAAATGCGGTTATAAAAATTTTCTATTAACTTGCTACAAGAAGTGAAACTTGAGTGCTTATAATCACATGCCTGAGTATATTGTTTTATTGTCTTATTTTTTTTGTGCATTTGTGTATAAACTAGATTAATTATATATTTTGTTTTCCTTGTTGTTTTCTGTATAAGTTTAAGTTCAAATATTTTATGTTATTTAACTTATTTTTAATATATAAAGGAACATTTCTGTTGAGATTTTTTACTTTTTCTAATACAAGTTTGTTAAGAGAGAAATTATTTGTCAAGTTTTTGAATATTGATCAAGATTTGTGTTAACTTAATGCTAGCAATAAATTAAGTAAGATTTTGTTATAGAAGTTTTTTGTTTTGTAGCTATTGTTTTTAAATTACACTGCTTAATGGTATATTGCTGCTTAAATTTTCAATGGCTAATTGTGGAATCACTTGGCGGCAGTGATATCATAATTGGATTGTTGCTATTGTTGTTTTGTTCAGAACGTCAGAAGCACTTGCTTGGGGATTTGAGCTTCAGGATTTTCCCACACTTTGTGGTTTTTAGTGTTGAGATTTTAACCTTGTGAGTGTTTGCCAAATGACGTGTCACCAGGGTTTTTTTCAATAAAGGGTTAGGATTAGGTTTTTTATTTTGGTTAGTTAAAAGTTCTACTTTTTTTTTTGTTTATAGATTTAGTTTTATTTTCTTAATTAAATGGTGAAATTTTTTCTTAGTAAATTTAAAGATAGGACAGGTAGAATAACACGTGATGAGCTCAAGCTCACTTGCATGACCTTCAGAAAACGTTTATCGTTGTAGAGGGGAGAGTGAGTTAATTCTGATGTTTTTCTACTTAAAAAAAAAAAAAAAAATAGAAAAAAAAACTAATTAGAAAATGTAGTTTCTGAAACTTGTATTGGTAAAATTAATTTTAGTCTAATAAGAGTGAGATGAAAAAAAACTTATATTTATACAACAGTAATTAATAGATACAGTTAACAAAAAAAATATAACAAAAATATAATAAAAACTGGATAGCAGCAAATAAATAATCACGCACAACCATACAATATATTTTCCAATCAACAGACCAAAACCAGCCAATCATGATCAGAGTAAACACAAACAAAATTGACCATACATATATTAAGAGAAACAGATAAAAATAACAACCAAAAACAATTAAGCAAAATCTGCATGCAACACAAATTACTCAACCACACTTAAACAAAAAAAGTATTTAAATCTTTGATTTACTATTCATGAGTCAAATTTGGCATAGTTTGCTGTATTATGGGCAAAAGGGGGGAGGGGGGTATAATGCTTTTTTTTTTTTAAGTTTGATCTTATTTTATATAGTTTTTACTAAGCTACAAAATGCTTTTTACGGATTTAAAAATTTCAAAATAATATTTGAGATATAGTTGGTCAAAGTCAGAGGCAACAATAGGTTTCTTATAGGAGGCGCAAACTAAAGCATCAAAAATAGACTATTTCACTAAAGTCTATCTTCTCCTACAATTTTTGAGATAACTATCTCAAATTTTCTGGAAATGTTCCTTGGTATATTTAGAAAATTCTGTCAATAGGAATTTTTTTAAAATTATAAAATAAAAATTTATATGAAAAATAAACAAAAAAAACAGTTTTTTTGTGTTATAAAATATGTTTTTTTTTAATTTTTTCAAATTTTGTTCCTATAGAAGTTTCTAAATATTGCAAGGAACACTTCCTGAAAATTTGAGGTAGATATCTGAAAAAACGTAGGAAGAGATAGATGTTTAGTGATTTCTAGTTATTTGCCGTTTTAGTTTGCGTCTCTTAAAGAAATCTATTGTTGCCTCCGACTTTGACCAGCTATATCTAAAAAATTATTTTGAGTTCTTAAAATCTGTAAAAAGCATCTTGTAGCTTAGTAAAAACTATATAAAATAAGATCAAATTGTAAAATAAGGTGTTTAACCCCCCTATGCCCTTAACTATAATAAATTTAAATATGAATTTTAGTATAAACAAAAGACTTTAGTAAATTAGTATTATAGTTATTTGTCTTAACTAAAAAAGATTTCTCAATTTACTGAAATGTAAAGAGCTTATTTAAATAAAAATGTGCAAACTAAATATTTTATTCACAACCAGGTTTTGGTGAAAAAAAAAGTGACTTCTTCAAGTTAAATAATATAATTTTAATTCATTGGTCCTTTATTTAACTTGAAGAGGTCACAATTTTTTCTAACTGAAGCCCAGTTGTGAATAAAGTATTTAATTTGCACATCTTTATGTAAATTAGTATTAGTAAAGTATGACTTAAAGTTAACTGCTAGTTTTTCTTTTCATCCTTGAATATATTTTCAACATTTTTTTTCTGCTTTTTTTCTGCAAAAACTTTCTTTTCTAACTTATAAGGTTGAAGCATTTATTGCTAAAACTACAATTATTTAAATCTGAGTAGTTTTAGCTCTACTTACTCCAAGCAAATACAGCAAACCTAGCTTTATTTAATAGACATTATAAATTCAAAAGACATAATACAAACATTTTTTGTTTAAGAATGTCTTATTTCATACTAAAAAAAAGTTTTATTAGTTTAGTTTTAAGTTTTTATATATTCTAACCAACTAATATTACTATTAGAAACACACAAGTATTTATAACTATTTTCCTTTATATAACTTATCTACAAAACTTAATATCTGAAGCAAAGTATTTCTAAAAATCTGTTTTAACAGAATGAAAAAGCAAGCTTTTTTTTTTTGTAATTTTTAATTTCCTTTTAACCATATAGCATTTTGATATATTTGCTATTTCTAAACTAAGGTAGGCATTATCTATTTATAATTTTTGTTCTTTAATGTGGTGTATAGTAATGGAGAACAGGGCTAATATGCACAAAGACACTTTTGCACTAAGGGTCAAATATGCACCAAGAGACACTTTAGCACAAAGAAGTTTTTACACAAATGGAATTTTTTACACAAAGGCACTTTTAAGGTAACCTTTGTACAAAAGTAAAAAAGAAACTAGTTAAAACAAATAATTACAAATAAAAAAAAAAAAAACAAGGATAAATTGATAACAAAAATTACTGACCAAGGGTATAGTTAGGGGTAAAAGTGATAATAAAAATAATCTACAAAAAGTAAAAAAAAAAAAAAAAGTATTAAAATAGAACTTGATAAAAAATAGTAACTGACCAAGGGTAAAAGTGATTAAGAAAACCAATAAAAACTGTTAACAAAAAAAAAAAAAAAAAAAAGAAAAGAAAAAACAAACAAGGGTAAAGGTTAGGGGTATTAGTGATAGTAGAAAAAAAAAAAAAAATTTCACCACAGACCTTTTGTGCAAAAGTGTCTTTGTGCAAAAGTGTCTTTGTGTAAAAATGTCCCTTCGTGAAAAATTGTCTCTTTGGGCATATTAGACTCCTACACCTAATAATGTGTTACTTTAAATTTTAAAACTTTTAGACTTTTCTTTGTTTAGTAAATTATAAAAACAATAGTGGTCCAATGACTGTACTTTTTGGCACTTCTTCTATACTATCACTGGTTGATACATATCATTAAAAACTAGTTTTTTTTTTCTTTCAACTTAGTATGGTTCTATTAATTTGATGTTTTTCTTTGTACCATAGTATTATGAGTTTTCTAATGAAATTCTTCTATCCACACAGTAAAAGCCTTACTCAGATCCAACAAAACATTATCAAAGCAGAACAATGCTCGTCCGAAAAAAGTACCAAAAAAGTTATATAAAACTTAAAATTTTTCAAGGTAGTTAAATTTTTTTCTCTTGTAGATAGCTTGTAGACAGTGTCACCTCTACCTAATGCACACAGTTTAAATAGAAATTATCTTGATTCTAAGTTATAACCAATACATAGGTTTTATAAAAAACATTATTATAATTAGAGATTGACTTTATTTCAACGTCATTAATAAAAAGTTCAAACAATTTTTGTTGTAATACTTACAATTTTTTTTTTTTGTATCTAGTAGTATTGTTTTGTACACAGTTGAAATTTTAAAAAATGCTACTGTGCTTAGGTGCACTTCACAGTGTGCTTTACTAGCCTAATCTAGCTGTACCATCTAGTTAGTAACCATTAGAAGAAATTGTGATTCTTTTTTGTCTACAAACACTTTTTTTGAAACATGTAAATTACTATGTTTGAAATAGTTTCTATTTAGTCAAAAAAATGTATTTTTTTAAATTAAAAGTTTAAACAGTCTTTTGATTTTTCTATATGCAAAAGTAAACTTTTTATGTCTGCTTACTTTTCTTTCAAGTGTAACTGTAGTTATAGCTGATAATCAATTCTCTTGAAACTTTTTTTATGCTCAACAAAAGTATCTCATCTGTATGTACAGTTGAGTTACCACACACTCAAGCTAACTAGTTTAAGTTTTTTGAAAAACTCAGGCCAACTCGCGCTAGTTATGATTTTTTCTCAAAAATATGTATAGTTTTTTGAGTTTAAAGTCAATATTTTTATTAAAAGTTAACTAAGTTGTTTATTTATCATTTTTTTTATAAGTGTTCAAACTTGACCAATTGTTTTATTTTCTATAAGGAAGATATTTTTAAAAAACTAAGAAACTAAAGATATTTTATCTGATGAAAACCTTAATGCAGTTTCTTTATTTGTTTTCCTCATTTGTTTTAAAGTTTAAATGTTATGTTTTCTCAGAAATGTTTTTTTTTTAAATGTTTTTTTCAATTTTAGGATTAGTATCTTAAAGACCTTTTTTGTTTTGAATCTGACATATATATTTTTTTATTTTTAGATTTATCATATTTTTATACTACTTCAAAACATAACCTGCCAGTCAACTATAAAAAAGTATTATTTTATTAAACTATAGATTTCTATAAACATATAAACAATTTTAAAAGTTTTTACAACATGACCTTCTACATAAGTCTTTATAAACTGTTAAATGTTCTTGAATTCTATATTAGTAATGATTACTGAATGTGATATTATTTTTGAGTTATGTCAATGTTTTTGAATTTGAAATTTTTTCAAATGATATCCAGTGAAAATGAGAACCTTTTACATGAAAATTCTTAAACATTAATAGCAAATTACGTTTCATAATTTAAGTACTATTTATCAGAGTTTTATTACCAATATTAAATTAGGGGACTTTTTGTCTAAAAACTTCTAATCAACAAAGAAATTAAAAAAAAAAAGTTTATAAATATGGTGTAAATGTTATAGTTAGTAAACTTTGGTGCTAGTTTTAATAGTTGTATTAATAAAGTTTGACAAATGACAATTTTGAAAATCCAATTAAGTATACTTCAACAAAAGTAGAGCAACCAATATTTAGTCCATTTCCTAGAAAAAGTTGTCACATCTAACCCACTACTAAAAAGTTGCCAAAGTCTATTATAAAAAAATCAAAAAAGTTATATACACAATAATTACAAAATAAAGACAAAAGTAATTGGCATTGTATCATGAAATGAAAGAAGCAAACACTAGACCTATAAGAATTTACTTAGAAGTTATAATATTTTTATTATAGTTTAAATGTTTTCAGATTTAGTTGTTATACAAACTCACCACGAAGTAACTTAGACCAATATTACAAAATATATTTTAGTAAATATTAAAAGTAAGTTTATCTTTTAATAAAAAACGCCATAACAAAAATTTATTACAGATGAGAGCCTGTTTATAATTTTCATAGATTTTAAACTTGATAAATCAAAACTAAAAAATTAAAGACCAAACCCTGAAGTACTGCGGGATTTTCATTAGTGGGGCAGGAGTAACTTGCGGTCTCTACTACCTCAGCAGGTGGGCCACATCTTCTCACCAGCAGGTGGCGTGCTACGCCAGGCTAACCAACAACGGCAACACTTGCTACATGAACTCTGTTCTCCAATCATTAGCTAGCTGCCCTCATTTTGTTAAGTTTCTCAGGAGCAACAGGGAAAAGGTGGGGGGAGGTGGGAAAATGAGTGAGGTGATCCTAGAAGTACTGGATCAGTTGGAGGAGAAGGGCAACTTGAAGTACTTTAATCCTTGTTGTGTGATAGCAGGTTTAAAGAGGAGAGGGTGGCACATCAGTGAGGAGGAGCACAACTCACACGAGTTCCTGCATGCCCTCACTGCAACTGTTCAAGATGAAAACCACAAGTTCATTTTGTGCCACCTCAAGCCTTCTCTTGCAAATATAAAAAAAAGTGAAGTTTTGAAAGAACTTTCCAGTCGTGTGAAGTTCAAGCAAGGCGTAAGTCAAGATTTGCGTTTTCTCAAAAACATGTTTCACTTGAACACAGAGCTGCAAGGCAGGGTGGGTACGAAGCTAACTTGTTCCAAATGCAGCCACCAGAACCCCATCAGGTACGAAGCCTTTCACAGTCTGAGCGTTCCTTTCAGCAACTTGGTGTGCAAAAGCAAAATAACCTTGCAAGACTGCCTTGAAAACTATTATACAGAAGGTAAAAGCGTTGAACCCATCTACTCAACTGTTCATTCCTACTGTGTAAGATTTCACCAGTCTCAGATAACAAAGGTGATATTGACCTCTTTGTTGGTCCAACTGCTTTTCTTATTCCTTCGTAGACTGATTTGGTATCTCCTCTGTCAGCAGCAGCCTGAATACGCGCACTAGCCTTTAACCAAAACTCTGTAGCACATTTTCTAGCTGCCCTCCGAAAAATTTTTCTGGCTTCACGAAGTCTATTAAGACACGTGTTACTTGGGTCAAGTTGATAATCAACATGAGCCTGTCGCTTTTTCTTTGAAAGAGGAGATAAAATATTGATATTTTCTTCGAACCAGTCTTTGTTGGCATGTTTGTTCTTTCCAAAAGTTTCAAAGGCATTCTGAGATATACTTTTTTCGATCCTAGACCAAGACTCAGAAGCAGATGTGTCCGACGAAGAGACAGATGGCATCAGAGTTGAGAACTTTTTGATTTTTTCCTTGTCCCGCATTGCACCTACATTTAGTCGAACTTTACGAGCTAAGTTGTTTGAATTGTGCATGAACTTTTTTGAGATGTGCATTTTACAGCAGACCAAAGAATGATCGCTGTTGCAGTCTGCGCTTTGATATGATCTAGTTAACAGAACATCGTTAATACGATGGCGTCTCACTAAGATAAGGTCTAATTGGTGCCAGTTTTTAGAACGGGGATGTCTCCAAGATACTTTATGCTGCCATTTAGTTTTAAAAAATGAATTGATAACACAGAGATTCTGTTTATGACAAAACTCTAAAAGGCGTTGACCATTAGAATTCATTCTTCCAAAACCAAAATGTCCTAGACAGGGAGCCCAAGAGTCGTGATCAGATCCAACTCTTGCATTAAAATCACCCAGAATAACAAGTTTGTCGTTTTTTGGCAATTTATTCACTACGAGATTTAACTTTTCATAAAAAGTATCTTTAATTTGCTCGTCAGTGTATAGCGTATGCGCATATACACTAATAAGGGTTGCTATTCCTTTTTTGGTGTGTAAACGTAGAGTAGCAATACGTTCGTTTCCGTCACCAACTTCTACATGTTGTAAGAGTGTATTCTTGACAGCAAAACCAACACCATATTCTTTACGTTCTTCAACAGACTTACCAAACCAGAAGAAAGTAATTTTTTTTTCTTTAATTGAGCCTTGACCAGCAAGGCGCGTTTCTTGAAGAGCTGCAATATCAACTTTAAGACGAAGAAGTTTGTTATTTATAATAGCAGTTTTTCTTGCATCATTTATGTTTTTGGGGTCCATACCAGTAGTCATGGTAAGAACGTTCCAGCTTCCCAGTTTTAGAGTGGGTCTCTTTTTACGTTTATGTTTGTCAGGTGATATAGTTTCAGTTTACTTTTCACTTAAAGCTATCCCCATTCACCCAATGAGGAAGGTAAACTGTGGCGGAACAACACCTTATTGGCTGAGGGCTGCTCAGCTTAAGGCAGGCGGTGGTTGTTCAGTGGAACTAAAAAATTCCTCCTACCGACAAATACGACCCCTGGCGCCCATCCTTTCGCTAAGCAGGATTAGGCTTATCACCGGTAACTGCCGTATTCCGTGTTGTGTCTTAGCGAAAAACCTGCAAAGCTGGAGTAAACCTCTCCAAGCACAAAGCCAGGGCATAACATTGAGATTCCAGCTGTTGCCCATGCAGCAGGATCTCACTCTCCACAGTTAGAAGAGCTCAGCGAAACAGCAAAGCTGATACAGCCAAGATTCATCATTGTCGCAGGAGCTGCCGGAATGACATTGAATACGAAGTCAGACCGCCTACGTGGCTCCGACTACGGCTTTTTGATCAGAGTTTTGCATCTCCTAGAGGAATAAAAGTACAGTTCTTTGGAGTTTCCTCTACCCCCGTGTTTAAGACTTTACCATGTCTGATTTTTCCTCAGGGTTTACTCCCGAAGTCTTTGCTTAGCCAAAAGCAACCACAAGGCAGTGGACTTTCTTTATGAGCTAATGGTGATACTTCTTCATGAACTAATCGTGATACTTCTTCATGAACTAATCGTGATACTTCTTCCTGAACTGATGGTGATACTCTTTCATGAACTGATAGTGATACTCTTTCATGAACTGGTGGTGGTACTTTTTCATGAACTGGTGGTGGTACTTTTTCATGAACTGGTGGTGGTACTTTTTCATTAACTGGTGGTGGTATTTCTTCATGAACTAATGGTGATACTTCTTCATGAAGTGGTGGTGATACTTCTTCATGAAATGGTAGTGGTAATTCTTCATGAACTGATGGTGATACTTCTTCATGAACTGGTGGTGGTACTTCTTCATGAACTGGTGGTGATACTTATTCATGAACTGGTGGTGATACTTATTCATGAACTGATGGTGATACATCTTCACGAACTGGTGGTGATACTTCTTCATGAACTGGTGGTGGTACTTCTTGATGAACTGATAGTGATACTTTTCCATGAACTGATATTGATACTTCTTTATGAACTGATAGTGATATTTTTTCATGAACTGATATTGATACTTCTATCATGAACTGATAGTGATACTTCTTTTATGAACTGATAGTGATACTTCTTCATGAACTGGTGGTGGTACTTCTTCATGAACTGATGGTGATACTCTTTCATGAAATGGTGGTGGTACTTCTTCATGAACTGATGGTGATACTCTTTCATGAACTGATGGTGATATTTCTTCATGAGCTAAGCAACCATTGATAGCTGGTTGTACTTCTTTCTCACTGCTGATTGTACTATGTTAAACATGAATTAAAAATCAAAGGCATAAGTTCAAGTTTTCATTTTCTAATTAAAAACAAATGTTGTTTTATAATTTTCCAATTTATTAAACTTTTTAAAAAACAGTTTTAACAAATAAACACAATAAATCATTTCTTACCAGTACCTTGGCCTGATCTCAATTCTGTAATTTTTTCTCTCTGCAAACTGTACCTACCTGGTTATAATAAGTCTTTTCTAGCAAATAGCAAACGGCAAAAATAGGCTATTTCACTAATAATCTATCTTCTTCTACGTTTTTTGAGATAGCTACCTCAAATTTTCAAGAAGTGTTCCTTGAAATGTTAAGAAAAATCTCTTGGAAAGATATTTAGTAGTTAAAAAATAAATATTTTGTATTTTAAATAAACCAAAAAAAACAGTTTTTTTTTTGTTTTTTTGTTATAATTTTTTTTTTTTTTAATTTTATTCCTACAGAATTTTCTAAATATTGCAAGCAAGATTTTCTAAAAAATTAAGGTAGTTATCTCATAAAACGTAGGAGGAGATAGATTTTTAGTGATTTCTAGTTATTTGTCGTTTGCACCTTCCATAACGAACCTATTGTTGCCTCCAATTTTATCCGGCTATATCTCAAAAGTAATTTTGAATTTTTAAAATCAGTAAAAAGCATCTTGTAGTATAGTAAAATCTATATAAAATAAGATATAATTGTGAAAAAAGTATTTTACCTCCTCCCCCTATGCCCTTAAGTTAGATATTGGTTTAATTGAATTTGCAACAGCAGATTGTGAGTTCCAACTGGTGGTGGTGATCACATGATTGGATTGTTGATGTGTTTTTTGTTGGTGTGTCGGCAAATTCTTGCTTGATATTAAATAATACTTAGGACGGGTGCACGACTATTCAAATTCTGACAATTCAAATTCCGACAATTCAAATTTGGACAATTCAAATTCCGACAACTCAAACTCGACAATTCAAATTCCGACAACTCAAATTCCGACAATTCAAATTCCGTCAACTCAAATTCCGTCAACTCAAATTCCGACAACTCAAATTCCGACAACTCAAATTCCGACAACTCAAATTCCGACAACTCAAATTCCGACAATTCTAATTCGGACAATTCAAATTCCGACAACTCAAATTCGGACAATTCAAATTCCGACAACTCGAATTCGGACAATTAAAATTCCGACAACTTAAGTTCGGACAGTTCAAATTCCGACTACTCAAGTTCTGACAATTCAAATTCCGACAACTCAAATTCGGACAGTTCAAATTCCGACAACTCAAATTCGGAAAGTTCAAATTCCGACAACTCAAATTCGGACAGTTCAAACTCCGACAACTCAAATTCGGACAACTTAAATTCCGACAACTCAAATTCTAAAAATTCAAACTACGACAACTCAAAATTCGGATAATTCAAACTACGACAATTGAAATTTTTTAATAAACGACTAAAGTGTACACATAATACTCTAATAAATTTTATGATGAGAATTAAAAAGTTTATCAATTGTTTCATTTATTTTTTTAAATATTATAGTTTTTTTAAAATTATGTTATTAGTTTTCAAAAGATGTATAAATTTTGCTAAATAATAAATAAATTATTAGATATAAACGATTATAAAGATAATATTTAAAAAAATTTGAATATTTCTAGACATAAAATTAAGTAATTTTAAACAATATGTGTTATGTTTTTTTGTAAGTATATAAATTATCTTTTTTTTTACTGTTAATTGAAAGATAAAAAAAAGCGGTCAAAAAGTTTGGTCTAAAGACCTAGGGTACAAAAAAACTTATCGGTTATCGAGTCGTACACCATATACTTATAAGTTTCTTATGAGCAATTACATTCTTTTTTATCATTTAAATATCTAAATATTTAGTTATAAAACAATCAATTAAACGAAACGAAATAAAAGCAAACTAAACGAATATAAATTGACTTTTGTGTTTAAAATGTTCTTATTCAGTTACATAAGAACTAATAATTTTATATAACTTTAAACTAATGTAAAAAAGCAACCAACTATACTTATAGGAAACATGTGAAAAATTGAATGATATATTACAAACTCTATAAAAAAAAGTCAAAATGTAATACGCTTGTAATTTTAACGTTTACTTTTATCATTAATTTGTGCTTAGAGTTTAATTTTTAATCTATTCAAAAAAAAATTTTTCCTGAAAAGTGAAAACAAATTTAAATAAATAAATAAACTATTGTATTTTTTTATAATACTATCAAAGAATTTAATTCAAGCATAACTGAATTTAACTATTATAAACGAAAATATAAAGATAAGTACTGTTAAATTTTAGCTTTTAATAAGCAAAATAAATAATAACAATAATAGTATTAACAACATAAGCATAAACCGATTTGAAAAATAACAATAAGTTTTTATGTAATGATGTAAAGTAAATTTGCTATTTGAAAAGCATAGCTCTATAAATTAATTTGTTTAGATTAGATGTAATTTAAAACAAAAATTAGTCACTTATCACTGTTTTATATAAAGTTATTTTTTTTAGTTATATTGAACATCATTAAAACATTACTTAACAAGATATTGCTTAACAAAACCTCTTTTCCAATACATATATAATATAAATAAGAAATAAACTGATTACAAATAATAATTCGATAGTCTAACTAGAATTATGCAATGTAGTCAATTAAAAGACATTGAGGACCGAGTCACGGTGACAAGACCAAAACCCGAGTTCTGATTGCAAAAACTAAATCGAGTATTACAATACAGTAGTTCGATGTCTTATAGCTGAAATTGGTAATATTTTTTACCATATTAACATGATATTTTATTTTCATATCAGGGTTCGTGCGCGTCAGGCTAAGTCAGGCTAAATCAGGCTAAATCAGTTTTTTTGAAAAAAGTTGAAAAACGTCAGGCTAAATCAGTTTTTGTGTTTAAAAATTTGAGAATCTCAGTTTTTGTCAGTTCAAATGCATGAAATTTTTTTAATTAAGATCAAATTGAGATGTGAATTTATTTCTAAATAAAGATTTAGTTATTAAAGACAAAATCAGTCAGTATTTGTAAAAATAAGTGCTTAAAACCTTTTGTTGAATCTCTAAAATAATTTCAAGAATCTTCATTATTTTGTTTTTAGTAGATTATATACGTCATAACTATAAAAATTCATAAAAAAGTACAGTTTAAACATTACAGTTTAGTTCAACAACTTAACTGTTTGTTTGAATTTGTTTACATGAGCTTTGTTTTTCAGAGCTTAGTTGGTTAAACTGTTTTAATTTCTAATATAAAGGCTTTATACCAAATACTTTATAGATTAATACTCTTAGCAGTTTGTTCATATAATTTATTTTCTGTTTATTCAAAGTTATTAGAGAAATTCACAAGACTAAAAAATTACTTATGTAATATCATGATTATTTTAATTAGTTATTTTAAAAATTAAGATGCTTTAATGATAACATAAAGTTTTTGAGAGATGTGTTTAATTACATTTTGTTTTTCTTTTACAGACTTATTCACATTTCTGTTTTAATAAAAGCTTCTGGTCTAGACATGTAACTTATAATTGACGAATTCAAGTACTAATTGACACGAACCTTGTATATGGGTGATAAGTGGTGGATGTAACTAAGCCCCAAAATTTAATAAAGGTATGAATTCATTGAAGCAGAAATTATAATGACCAGTTAAAAATATTCAAGTTGCTGGGTAAGGGATTGATAGATGTTGAAAAATAATTCATTTAAATTTTTATTTTCTTTAAAAGTAGTTGTGTGAATACTTTTATTGCGTTAATTTGCTAATTAAGACCCCCCGATACCCAAAATGCCTTCTGAAGGTGATTTTTTCTACTTTGAAAAAATGTCAGGCTAAATAGGTCTCTGTCAGGCTAAATGAAAAGGAATTTCGCGCACGAACTGTCATATGCTAACAAAATTAGAAAATAACATTTAAATAAGTAACCTTATCAACATTTTAAACTTAAAATGTTAGTATTCTTTTAATGACATACAATTTTATAGTCAAACTTTTCTTAAAGTAAACAAAATATTTAATAATTTTATTTATTACAATATTTAATGTTTACAAACTGTTGGTAATACGTTTTTAGTACTTTTTTATAGTGACTATGCTTATGACGATATCAATTTAATTCAATTGTATAATTAAAAGTATTACTTTCGTTATAAAAAAAATTATGCGAATTAGTATAAGTCGAACAATTACTGTTTGTATTAAAACAAAACCACACCTACATAATAAATTATTACTTTTTTATTAACACAATTTAAGGGATATTAAATTTTGTCGTTAACTATTTTTAATTTTTATTTAGTTATGTCGATTGATATCGATTAAAAAATCTAAAAAAATTAAAATTGGTAAATTTAAAGTTTAAAACATTATTATTTTTATATACTACAAAATATTTTTAAACTTAGTATAGTATTTATTTATAAGAAGTCTAAATTTCTAAAACTTATTGTACAACACTTTATTAATCCATAATAAAGCATTATGTCAAAAAGTAAACAAGCTGCTTGAAACCTGCTTAAATCAAAAGTTGTACACTAATTAATTAAATATAATCAAAAGTTAGTAACAAGTAAGTTAGTTTTTGTTTATAACAATAACTTGTATAACATCTTACATTTTAATAGTTACAATTACTAATTATTTCTAATTGGTAATAGTATATCTCCCATGATACATTCATACAAAAAGTAATAAAAATGTTATACATTATTTGAATTCACCTTAGTGGAAGAATAAAATAAAACAATATTTATTAAACTGGAGTGAATTTTAAACTTAAACCTAAATATAATTATAAGAATAGTTGTGTGTGAATTTTTGATATGATGAAAAAGTAAAGTTTATTAAAGCAAATACTAAATTTCTTTAGTGAATCAAGTTGACTATGTGAGGACAGAAAGAGGAAAGCTGAAAGCGTGCTCCACAGGTTTTTTGTATAATTTCACCTCAAAGAAAAAAAACGATCCAAAAGTGTCATTTTCAAAAATTCACAGGATCTTTTGTTCCACATTTTTTGTTTAACTAGAGATTTGTTTGTTTCTGTTGTTCTTTTTTTACATGTTATTTAAATGTTTTATGATTATTTTATTAAAAAATAAAATTTTAAAACTTTTTATACCAGGAAGGCCATTTTACAGAGAACTTTGAAATTTCCTGGATCTGGATCTTTTTTTCAAATTAAACTGGCTGGCTCCAGATTCTAAACAATTTAAGTAATCCAAGCAAAAATAGCCAAATAATTTGAAAAAGATCAAAAAACCTTGAATTTTATTTTAAACCAGTGGCAACCCTGTGAAAAACAAAAAATAATGATCAATTTATGGTCTTTTAAAATCTTGAAATGTTAAAAATGTGTGCATGTTTGTTTTTATTATGAGTATCCTTCAAAATTAGTAGCCTCATTTCAGCCTTTAAAAATAAATAGTTTGAAAGTAATAGAATAATAAGAAAATTGGGTCTCATATATATTTTATTTTATAAATACATATTTGATAAATAGTAAAACGCTTTTTCTTTACATAAAACTAATTTACAGGCATTGAAGCTGGTTTCTACTGCCAAAAGTACTGCTACGAGTACAACAAACTCTACATCAAGGATTGTTAGTGATGCTTACGGGTCGATGCCATCTCATTCAATTTTTGAGATGCCAAAGGAATCTAGTCTTAAGAGAACACTACAAAGGTCAAGGAATGTAGCAGAAAGCTGTCCGCCTGAGCCCGCTTCTTTAAATGAGCTAGTTTTGAGAGAGGAAGACAAAGTGTTATTCAACCGTGAAAGCTGGTTGGTTTTTGACTCTGGTCCAGGTAGTGACAGACTTCTCATTTTTGCAACTCAAGCGAACCTAAGGCTCTTGGGACAGGCTGAAATCGTGTTCAGTGACGGAACATTTAAGTGTGCTCTAAGTCGCCTTTTTCCCCAATTGTATACCATTCATGGTAAATGCTACGGGTCAGTTGTTCCCTTAGTATACTGTTTGTTGCCGAACAAAAGGGAAGCAACATATAGAACTTTAATCAATGCATTACTTGATAATGTAAATCTAGCTCCTCTTGCTTGACACACAGATTTCGAAAGGGCTGCCATTAATGTAGTTAATGAAAAGTTCAACAATGTTGCTAAAGGGTGTTTCTTCCACTTCACTCAATGCATTTATCGTAAAGTGATAGAACTCGGCTTAAAGCAATCCTACGAAGCAGAGGATGGAGATTTTGCCCACTCAATTAGGCAATTAAGTGCATTGGCGTTTGTCCCAGAAGATGATGTAGCTGGGGCATACCTCTTACTGAGGCAATCTGATCAATTCGATCAAAGAACTGTGCCTCTGTTTGCATACTTTGAAGACACATGGGTGGGAGTTCCCGGAAGCAACCGTGAGCCCTTGTTCCCGATTTCATTATGGAACGTGTACCTTCAAACACTGTCAGGAGAGCATCGAACTAACAATGCTCTAGAAGGTTGGCACAGAAGTCTTCAAAGTAAATTCAACTGCGCAAATCTAAGTGTTTTTAAGTGCATTAAGTTATTGAAAAGAGAACAAGGATTGATCTCTGCGAGAGTGGTTCGTTATGCAAGCGGTGAGAGTCCTCCTCTTCCTCGGATGGACATTCGAAAACGAGAAGAAAGGATCAAAACAATCGTGGAGAGATATCCATTAATGGATAAACTTGACTACCTTAGTGCAATAGCCAGGAATTATAAATTTTAATGTTGTAATAAAATGTGCACTTATAAATCTTAGTTGTTTTAGTTTGTAAAATTTGAGGAGCTTAGGAATGAATATATATTTTTCGAATTTTTTTTTTAAATAAACTAAATAGGTTTTTTGTCTTCATAAAACCAGCATTGATTGATGTAATATTAGTTGAAAAAAAAATTAAAAAAGCAATGATAAAAACTGGTTATGTTATATTAACACGTGAACAAAATTTAGAATTCTCCCACTTTAAACTGATCAATAAAAGCTCACTATTGAGTAAGAAAACAATTTAATTGTTTTTTGAAACTATAAGAAACGAAAGTGTTACACTAAACAGAGTAACATACCTAGAATATCATGCTATAGATATACATTTAATTTAGCGCTATGTTACTTTAACCTAATCAAAAAAAAATTTCCTTCAAAAACTTGATAACTTGAATAAAGAAAAATGGGCAACTCAAAATAAAAAGTAGCACAATTTAACATCAAATCTAGAGTTAAATTATACAAGAATGGTAAATTAAATGTGTTTTATTGCATTAAAAAACAATTATATTGATTTTAATATTATAAAAGGATTTTTTTTATCAAAAAAAATAGCATAGAATGAAGTTTTACTGTATATGTAGAGATACAATTTATTTTACATAAAACGTTACGACAATGTGACTTAATTTAAAAAATAAAAAGCTTTAAAAGAGAACAACTATTATAACGACATTGTATTTATTGAACATACAAGCAAACGTTTTTAACTTCTAACAATTTTAATTTTAAAGATGAAAACTTTATACAAATCGGATAAAACATAACCGCAAATATTACCCTTGTAACTGCTGCTCTTAGATTCTATGTCCTTGGATAATAAATATTTAACCCTTGACCGACTTAATACTATATTTATAAATACAAAAACTCGATTACTTGATATTTACTCGAAAGTAATGTTTTAAGCTAAAACATGCGACTTTTTATTAAGTTTTCGGAATCATCTATTTGTGGCATCCTTGTGCTGAACAATATTTTAATAACATTTTTAATATTAGGTCTTGTAACCGCTCTGTAGCGGTAGAAAGTCATCTTATTTCATTTTCTTCTCTCAAGTTCTCTTTAACAGTAACGAACGTTTGAGTTTGGCTTTTTTAGTTGACTTACTGTTTGTTAGTATTTGTTTTTTATTGGTTTTTTTGGGTTTGTTTTCGTCGCTTCGGCTGTTAAGCCGAAGTGTTTCATATCGAACTATTTTGTTAGTACAATTCGTTGTAGTTTATTGCAAATTTATTTTTTTGTAAATACAGTCTAAACTTATTGACTCGATTTCTTTTTATAAGTAGTTTAAGCTTTCTAACAAACTTAAAATGCTACTCAAATAAATTTTAGTTTAAATAATCTAACTGCTTTGTAAAACTATTTCAATAAATAGCAGCTTGGGTTCCACCAACACTTATAATCTGTTAGATTAGTAGTATTATTTCAATTTATTTTCTATATACCTACTTAATTATTTAACGAGATTAATCTAAATAGTAGCATAGAACTACCTAAAGATATCATTTTAATACGGCATTATAGTTAGTAACCGCCAGAACTGCGTATATATAACCAAGCATATCTCTTAAATTGATTTATTAAAGTAAAGGTATTACCTCTGATCTTGAACTAAACAAAATGTTACGACGTAAAATGGTGTTTTTATCACTATAAATAAAAATTCTATTTTTAATTAAGTATTTTAAAGTAAAATTCTTACAGTTTTTTTATTGTAAAATTATGATACAAAATTTATTAAAATTTTTGTAATATTGGCCTTAGCGGGCCGGTAATTTTCTCCTGAGGACCGGATCCGGCCTGCGGGCCGTATGTTGCAAAATCCCTACTCTATAAGAATAGGAGATTAAAATCCAACACAACATCTTAAAGACTTCAAAATAAAACTAAACAAATTTAAAAACACAACACTAAAAAACGACAAGTACATGGAGATATAAAATTACGATAAAAATAAACTCTTATTATTAAACTTTTTATAATATATAATTTTCCTTTGATTTACTTTTTATTTATTTTAAAACTAAGTTTTATTACTCAAGATAATAATACATAAAACAATTAATGCTGTCAAAGCTTTCATAGCAAAAACTGAAAAGAGGTTACTTGCTACAAAAATGAACAGTTTTTGAAACTTTATTTCATGTTGTTGGTTTTATTTATCATAGTTTTAGTTGTCGTCTTTTGAATTGTCAAAATTAAAATTGTCCGGTTTGAAATGTCGGAGTTTAAATTGCTAGAATTTAAATGGTTAGAATTTCAATTGTCTGAAATTAAATTATCGAAATATAAATTGCCACAATTGAGTTAAAAAATTTGAATTTTAAAAGTTTGAATTGAACGAATTTGAGTTGTCGATGTTTGAATTGTCTAAGTTTAAGTTGTCGGAATTTGAATTGTCCGAATTTGAGTTGTCGGAATTTTAATTGTCTGAATTTGAGTTGTCGGAATTTGAATTGTCCAAATTTGAGTTGTCGAAATTTGAGATGTCGGAACTTGAGTTGTCGGAATTTGAATTGTCCGAATTTGAGTTGTCGGAATTTTAATTGTCTGAATTTGAGTTGTCGGAATTTGAATTGTCCAAATTTGAGTTGTCGAAATTTGAGTTGTCGGAACTTGAGTTGTCGGAATTTGAATTGTCGGAATTTGAGTTGTCGGAATTTGAATTGTCGGAATTTGAATTGTCGGAATTTGAATTGTCGTATTTGAATTGTCCGAATTTGAATTGTCCGAATTTGAATTGTCGGAATTTGAGTTGTCAGAATTTGAATAGTCATGTAACCACTTAGGACTACTCCATATAAAACTAGGCAGGACAATAAGTGAGCATGTTGTATTAAAGAACAATTGCAAACACTAACAAATATATAAATAACATCATACTTCAGAAAATAATTTAAATATTGTCACAGCTTTTACACAAAAATTAATCTAGTAGGGATAAATATTTTTTTATATATTTTATTTTCTTTTTCCCTTAGTTTGCATGTTATTTAAACTCTTAAATGTTTATTTTATAAATAATGTTAATATCTTTTACGATTTGGCCCCAAATCAAAATGTAGTATATTACACTATCATTTGCCTTGGCCATTTCCTAGATAGAAAATTGATAAAAGAAAAAAAATAATTAATAAGAATGTGAATTACAACAAATTTAATTAAATTATTTTATTTTAATTAAATTTGATGTAATTCACATTTACATTCTATTGGAACGTATGTTATATTAAAAAAATGATTATTTGTTTGTAAGTACCATTGAAACGTTTGTATGTTTGAAAAAATGTTCGTAGGTAACATGTTACATCTTACTCTGCGTTGCCTGAAATTTAATAATTAATTTTTTAGTAGTATGAAATCTAATTTTTATAATAAAGCTCAACAACAATCATCTGTTATACGTTATCGATAATATTTAAAAGTTTTCAACTTAATTGACACATTAGGTAATAAGTTTAAAATATCCACAGATTTCCTTCCAACTTTTTTTTGAGTTTTATTGACGTGGTGTTCAATTTTAATTCTTCTAAAAACCAAAAAATAATTCCCTCAAGCTTTTCTAGTGTATGTAATTGGTTGTATTTAAATTTTATAGTTTATTAACGTGCAAGTCGATTTAAATAAACTTTAAACTTCTAAATATGAATTTATTTCAAGGTAATGAAGCTATTAAAATATTTTTTAACTGACTAAAAATACTACAGGGTTATTTTAATTCAGTACGAATTAATCAAACATAAATTAAATAAATTTTAATACAGAATTCCATCGAACTACACTTTCATGCAGTTTTGCAAGGAGAACAATTTGAAGGAAACCCGAGGTTACTTGAAAGAAATGATTGACAGGCTTCTGCTCGCCATGAAATTGTTCGTTTGACTTTTTGATATAAAATTCGTTTGTTAAAGAATAAAGCTTTTAATATTAATTGTTAGGCTCATTAATTTCTACAACTAAGATTTTTTCTTTTAATTACTAAAACTTTTAATCAAGAATATCACCATAATCATAGATAAAATATTTTTTTTATTAGATATCCAGTTAATTAGTATGAACTTAAACAAAAAACATGTTTTACTGTTTTATTTGATAATATTAAAAGTTTTCAAAGCTTTGTTATATTGCTAAAATTAAGTTAAAACACTTTATTAAAAATGTTTTAAAATGCACATTTTATAAAGTTTTTACTATTAGAAACAGTACTTGCTTTTCATAGCTACTTTTTATTATCATAAGTTATTAAAAATATCACATACAAAATATGTATTATAGACAGTGTATTTAAAATTTTTACCTTTTTTTTTACTCATTGCCTTAGATTGTTCTGACTTCTTAAATTTTTTTCTAGTGTGATTAATACAATCAAATCGAAGAATGAATTAAATATTAGATATCTTAGAAAATGTATGTTTAGTTATTAGAAAAAAGTCGGTGTAGGTTTTATTTTGTTAAATCAGAAATACTTGAGTGCTATTTTGAAGCCGTCACATCAGTAAAACATATTTTTTATTTGTCTGGTTTTTGGAAAAGTTTTAACTTTTAAAATTGTCATAGCGTCTGTATTGATTAATAATATTTATATTTGTTTCAATCTTTTAATTAGTTTAACAAAGTTTAACTATAACAAAGCACATTTAATTATTATTTGTTTAAGTACTTTTGAGTGAGACTTAACGTAAAATGCACCTTATAAATTAAAATGAATTAAAATAAAATAAAATTAGTCGAAATCATGAAACTTTGAATATATAAAATTACGTAATAATCAAAGGTGTATTTAAAATTTAACTACATATATGTTGTTTTTGTATGAAATTAAACATTATTTGTTTTATATAATTCAAATAACATTTGAATTACATAAGCATTGATATTTCAGGTTGAAGCTGGAGGCTGAGGTTTCGTACACCAACTACCACATCTACCTGGGCCACCTGGTCAAGATGACCCCGATCGTGCGCCGCCGCATCCATTCCCATGACAACGACGACCACGTGGTGCCCGTGCAGCTGCACAGCAACCCCATCAAGGTTTTGAGGGGCGACCACAAGATGACGCTGCGGGTTGCCAGGTCGGTAGTTGTAAATTAAACATTTTTTTTTTTTTTTATGTTTTAAGTTGATTTTGCAAAAGTTATAGAGAAGGTGCATTGAATATAAATGCAGCATTAAAAGTTTAGTCATTAGGCTCTTTTTTAAAATATTTAGCATATAAAGTGATTCAGTTTCACACGTACACAATCAAGTTTTAAAATAAAATTGCTCGAATTAAAATACAATATTAACTAAAATGAAAACTAAAATGTTAAGTTTTGATATCAGCACAGATAGTTTAAATAAATTAATATGTATATACAAATAAATATATAATTTATTGAAATGACGACTTTAAAAATGCTGGAACATATGTTTCGTAAAGACAAAAAAGATTGTCTCTAATCTTCAGCCATTTCAAATTTAAAATAAAAAGCACTTTGGTAAACAAAGATGCAAAAGTTTACAAAAAAACAAAAACAATATGACGTAAGAATTGAACATTGTACATTACAAATATTCAGTACAAAAATCGATCTACCATCTTATTAATCAAACAACTAAAATTAACGAAAACTACAGTTAATTGACTATAAAATACTTCAAAATTTGTTGTATTTTAAAAGGAGCTTTTTCATATGTCGACAAGACGATATGAATTCACTCCTCTTATTTAAACATTCTCCTTTTTTAACGCATATATAATGGCTGTTGATTCTTTTTTGCACAGCTTACAAACAGGGTTGTTACCATCTGCTATTGGCTGTGCTCTTTTTATCACCTCCCAATTTAATTACAATTCAATGTTTTTGCGCTTAAGGCCGCTAACATACTTCGAAAGCTCAGTTTCATT